>NC_041365.1:16550240-16677740 GCF_900634415.1 Cottoperca gobio
ACGCCATCTACTGACTTGTAGAAATAGAAATGTAAAAGCTACACAGCAGCCTGTAGAGGTGTTCAGATGAAGCATAGTGACGTCGTTCAGACTGTGGACATGTTAGCTATGCCTCATGAATAAAAACAATAACATATATGTATATAAAACGGTCATGAACATCTTCAAGAGTGAAACAATCAAGTGCACTAAATATAGTTGTGAACAGTTTCGACTTGTTCTTGTGTTTTCTTTAGTTATCTGAGTGCACTGGACTGTTTTGCGCTGCGGAGACAAGCTGCCATGTTAGCATTAAGATCCATCAGCTGTCGGTCTCCATGGTCCTGAGGTTAGAGAATAATGGCCCAAATAAAAGACAGGAGAGGGAAAATCACTTCTACCTTTTACTAAAACACATATAGGCTATTCGTTTTAGCGACAATTCAACAAACCCGAGGGATCGATCAATGAGCTGCACAGAAAGGATTAACTCACGTGAACTTTAACATGATGGGTTCGTTACTTTTCTAACATTTCCTGGAACTTAACGACTGTCAAAAGAACCATACACTGATGGTTTATAAAGACATGAAGCATTTCTTCTTTTACAATCAACCAACTTTAAAAATAAATATATAAATAAAAAGTCTCAACTCACGTGCGGCCGCGCCATGTGGGCCTGTTCCCAGGAGGAGGAGAAACATCCACATCTTCATCTTCAAATCATCCGAGGATAACATGTTTCTTTATCCAGAGGAAAAGACACCGTCCTTCCAGCTCGTGAACATGGCTGAAATGAGGGCGAGACAAGAAGGGGGTTAAATTCAAGCTCCATCTGAGCCAATGGGAATTCAGTGTGAGCATCAACGTCACTTGTAACCTGGTGAAACTGTCCCGCTGAGGTTATTAACGAAAGTGAAAGTAAAGAGATGTTATTGAGCCTGTAACAGGATGGACACATGCGAGACTTTATTCTGCTTTCTCCTTTGTTCAATATGAAAGCAGTATTATGCTGATCAGATCTTGTGTAATGATTTGCAGTGGTGGACTGTAACGAAGTACATTTACTGAAGTACTTTATTAAGTACACATTTGAGGTACTTAACTTTACTTGAGTATTTTCCTTCTGTGCCACTTTATACTTCTACTCCACCTTCTCAAAGGAAACATTGTACTTTTTACTTAATAGTAACTTAAGTTTACTATTTCATTTAAATTAAGATTTTTACACACAAAACATTTGAAGAACTTGTAAAATAGGATGTTTTGATGTTAAACTATCCAACATTATATTTAAGTACACCTGAAACAATTAGTGGTTTGACAGAAAATTAATTGGCAACAACTTTGATAATTGTGACATTTTGTTTTGGTAAAACGTTTCATAGTTACAGATTCTCAAATTTGATAGTGTAAAGTTAAAATATCAAGTCTTTGGGTTAGAAAGCGCAGTCTGAGTGACTGGTGGTGTCTGCAGGAGGAAAAGACCCAAGCGGCCTGTTCTGGTTAAAAAGAGAAAACCTTAACAGTGAATTGATGTGACTGCGTGGAGGAGGTTGACGAATTCCCCATTGTCTCACTATATATTTATTCATCTTCCGTATACGACCATAGACACATAGTTTAAAGTAAGTAAGCATTTTGAAGTGGTTTAAAAGATCACGGAATTCGGCTGTGTGAGAGAAGAGTGACCTTCTCTTTAGCGGGGGCTAATCAAAACCCTATTTAATCCTAGCGGGGGCTATAAAAACCCTATTTATTCCAATAATAACGGCATAGAACGAGTATCAATGCAGTGTGGTTTGGAAACTATATGTTGATGAATGTGTGTGTGAGTTGTTGAAAAGCAATGTTGTTTGTAAGTGAATGAATTGAGGCGTTAAAGTCAAGCTATTTTAGAGCTAACGTCTATACAGCTCCAGGCGCCCGCCTGAAGCTAACGTGCAGCTAACGCTTGTTTGGGGTTACATTTACGTTTGTAGCGGAAGATTTAACCGTGCAAACTGACTGTTTGACTATCGATAGATAAAGGGGAATCACGGGAAGGTGTTGGGGTTATTAAAAGTTGAAAAAAGTCTCACCAGAAGGAACTAGTTGGTACGAGTGTTTAACAAGGCCGGCAACTCGAGCGTATACAAACGCCAAGAAGTTGTTCGACTTTCGAAAGTACCTCGGAACAAACAGAACCTTGAGTCTCACGCTGATAACATTTGGGGTTGGGCATTACAACGAAGAGTTTGTGTATTGATAAAAAGTAACACATACAAGGCTCCGACTCCAGGGATGTACTCCTACACGGACTCCATTTCCTGTTTTTATATTTCCGTAAGTTAAAAAGTTTTTTTGGTTTCCGGTACCATTGACCTTTGACCGAATACACTCAAGTTGAACTTTGACCCTCTTGTTGTGGACATATGCCTCTATCTGGTGGACAAAATTGAATTTACACCCAAATTCAAATAACTACTAAGAGTTATAATTATAATAATTGTCACGAATTGCCCATTAGAGAAAAAGTTTGAATAAGTCCTGCCTTTGATATACCTTTGATTATACTTATATTTCAGATTTACATTTTATGGTTTTGATTTACATGTTTCCTTTTTATTTCTGATTCCAGATTTAAACTTAGGAAATTTACACTTCCAATTTTTATTTTCTATTTCAGATTTAAACATAAACATTTTTTTATTTCATTTCTATTTTAGATTTAAAACATAAACAATTTTATTTCATTTTTATTTTATATTTAAAACATAAACATTTTTTTATTTCATTTCTATTTTAGATTTAAAACATAAACAATTTTATTTCATTTTTATTTTAGATTTAAAACGTTAACATTTTTTAATTTCATTTCTATTTTAGATTTAAAACGTAAACATTTTTTGCTTTTAATTTTATTTCTCGCTCAATTAATTTTTGAACTTTAAACATTTTTTATTTCTAATTTTTATTTTCATTTTGCGCTCAATTTATTTGAATTTTGAGTATCTCCACTGACTGAACAACATTTGAGGAATTTCAAATTTTCAACATGATGGATCCATCTGAAAGCTCAAAGCAAGTCAAGGTTGTGTCCACAGCACAGTACAAAGAACAAATGTACCAACGATTGGATGCCTGCACCAAACCGAGTGAAAGAAAGAAGGTTCGAGCAAAGACAGAAAAGCTACTACTCGCATGGCAAGAAAGAGGATTGTTTCCAACTGATGATCAACCAGGTCCAAGTGAGGACCAAAGAAGGGCAGTTTACGAATTTGAAAATGGCGAATATCAACAAAAGATGACAGCATGGGAGAAGACAGGAGAAAAACAAAGATTTGGAGCTGTAAAGAAAGCCGCATTGAAAGCTACAAACAGAAAATCCAGAGCTATGCATCTCCTTCTACTCTTCAAGAACATACCTCAGACCGCACCTGAGACAATTTGTGTAATCAGGGAAGCAAAAGAAGAAGAAAAAGGCACCAAACATGAAGAAACTACACCTGTCCAGCCTACATCTCAACTCTACCCAGATTTGACACAAGTCTCCGCCCCTCCAGCATATGCACCCAGTCACAATCCTGTTAATCCCACTCCAATACAGGCACCCATGATGGGCATAAAGGGAGGATGTCTGGAAGTAGAGGAGGGAGAAACAGAGAAACGACTAGAGCACCTGATGAAACATGTCCAACTACTCGAGGTAAAATTAGAGGAAAAGCTACTCAACGCCCACTCTCCCTCTCATTTTGTTGCTCGCCCTGCTCCAAATCCACATAAAGAGGTACTACGCACCCCAGATTCATACTCAGTTACACGCCAAAGAACGGGCTATGACAGCCTGGAAAAACTGGAGGAAGAAGCAACAAGCAAGGAGGGACCTGAGTATGAAGAAGATAAAACTGATGAGGATGAAGAAGAATTTGAACAAGCTGAAAGAAGCTCAAGGAATTCTGAAAGGAGTCTCAGCACGATTTCCCCAGAAGAAAAGAGTGACTTCAAGACATACTTTGTAGAAGGACGACTGAAGATGAAAGAACAGTCAATTTCAACTAGGACCAGAAATAAGATGGAAGAGCAAAAAGCAGCACAACAGATGCCACTCATGGCAACACCAGGAGGACCCATGATATACCACGCCTGGAGTCATCGTGATTTGGAGAGTTTGGCGGCCAAATTGCCTCCCCTCACCTCAGGAGCACAGAAATGGATTAATGAATTTGAGAAATACACAGCACAGATCGTGTGTGTGTGGGAGACTTGAGGACTCTCATGGGCAGACTGGAAGGAAAAAAGACGATGCTAGACATGGATCTCATCGCTGGATGCAATAACGAGGACAATGAAAAATCCTTCAATCCTCACAGGAACCATTACTGGGATGCTATGAGAGACGCTTTTCCCTCCACCCGCAGCATAACAGCAGTGACAGGCCTAAAGAAAGGAAATGATGAAGACATGCATGCTTTCCTGAAAAGAAGCGAAGGCGTCTGGTTAGACAGCACTGGAGAAAGACATGACCTCTCTCCATCATGTACCATGTTCTGGAGACATGCAGTGATAAAGGCCCTATCTACTCATGTCCAAAACTGTCTGAAGAGTGTGGTGGGACTAGACTCAATGTCTAATGCACTTTGGAGAGAGCACCTTGTGCATCATGACGAGCAACACAGGCAGACAGAAGTGCAGAAGGAAGAAGAACATCTGACAACCACCAGAAGATTGGCAAAGGCTCAAATGGCTGAGAAAGACACCGAGGCTTCAAGAAATAAGAAAGATAAGAGACAGATGTTAATGGGACAGTACGATACTGGAGAATTCCCAGAAACAACAATACAGACTCATACACAGCAACAAGTTCCTCAGAATGGACCTCCATGGCAAGTACCAAACAGAGGAGCATGGAGAGGGGGTAACAACCGCTACAGAAATTATGAAAGAGCTCCGCCACAGGGATGCTTTAATTGTGGAAGCGCATCTCACTGGGTCAAAGATTGCCACCAGTATGGGCAAGAAGGAGGAGGAAACCCCTACCAAGGAGGAAACTCCTATCAAGGAAGAGGAGGATTCCCTAACAGTAGAGGAGGAGGACATCCCACCTATGGAAGAGGAGGAAGAGGACAGCACAGTCCTGCAGGAGGGAGAGGACAGCAAAGTTTTGGTAGAGGAAGAGGAAGAAATCCTCCCAACACTCACCAAATGCCACTCGCCGCATGGGAACATTCCCAGGAATGGGATGGTTCCTCACAATGAAGATGCCCAGAGGATCCAACTGCAGGTGAAGCTATTCCAGCTCAGAATGAACCAATGGTCACCTGTACGATAGAAGGAGAAAAAATGGAACTGATGGTGGACACAGGAGCAACAGCGTCCTGTATAACTTCCTTGAAAGGAAAAACACCACCTCTCTCTACAAAGACCCTTCGAACCGTTGGATACTCGGGAAGAACAGAAGAACAAAAGTATACCATGCCATTGGTCACTGTACTTGGTAGACAATCCCTGCTACACCCTTTCCTCTTCTCCCCAAAGTGTCCTGTAAACCTGATGGGTAGAGACCTGCTGGTTAAAACTGGAGCACGAATTCTATGTTCCAGTGATGGACTGACTCTACAGTTTCCTGGACAAATACCTCTGCATGGACAGTATCAAACAGATCAAAGGATCTTGGTGATGACATCAAGCCCTACCCAAGACATTGAAGAAACTACCACAACAGTGTATTGGAGCCGCCTGTTGACAGAAGGTCAAGACACTCCAGGAGTCCAGAAGACTTACATGGAATGGAAGCCTTGGATCAACACATTAGCTCCATATGGACCTCCACTTGATCCTTTACACTGCACCTATAACTACTTGCGTCAACCTGACGAAGAGTATCAACAAGCCTGGGAGGAAGAAAGAAACATGACAAAGGAGCAAATAGAAGTCAAGGACATCTACGTGGGACCTCAAGGTGTAGCTGCATTCTGTGCTCTCACTAAAGAACAACTGCAATGGTATGCATTATCAGCTGAAGCAGTGCCACATATCACACTGGCATTGGCAGTAGGATCTGAAGCAAGGTCCTTAGGTCCCATGATAAAGAGAGCCATGTCAATCAACTGGCTCCCAACCAATATTGCCTGCGTATGGAGAGCAGAAGATGAGACGATGTGGAAAATCACTCACCACAGTATGGATGTTGGCATCTTGGAAGAACAAGAATTGGAAAGAGACCATGGAAGAGAACACACCAACCATCCTGACACGGAAGAAACACTCAAAGATATCCCATCATATTTGTGGACAACTGGAGACTATGATGTAGGTTTTGTGCCTCATCATGAGGTCTCAGTGACTCTCAAAACAGAACAATCATGTTGGTTAACCTAAAAAGAGAGCAGATTGAAGGAATAGGAGCAACAATCAATGGACTCCTAGAAGCTGGCGTAATCAGACACTCAAACTCCATCTGGAACACACCCATTTTACCAGTCCCAAAAGCTGGCAACAAAGGCTGGAGAATGGTTCATGATCTAAGAAAAATCAACTCTGCTACAGTGTCACAAAATATACCTGTTCCAGACCCATATGTGGCGCTTCAAAATCTCAATCCTGAACACAAATACTTCACAGTCATAGATCTGGCTAATGCTTCTTTGTCTACCATTGGACCCTGAAGTACAAGACATATTTTCTTTCACATATAAAGGACAGAAATACACCTACAACAGAATGCCACAAGGCTACAAAGACAGCCCAGGACTGTTCAATCAAGCTCTGAAAAAAGACTTAAGCAGCTTACAACTGCCACCAGGTGTAACTCTGATACAGTACGTTGATGATTTGCTGCTCGCAGGCACTACTGCTGAATCCTGCCTGGAAGCCACAGCAAATCTCCTTACACTACTTGCAGAAGCAGGATACAAAGTCAAGAAAGAAAAAACTCAAGTTGCAAGAAGATCAGTCACTTTCTTGGGAAGACTCATTTCTGCAAACAGCCTGACTCTAACCAATGCACAAAGGACCTCAATCCTATCACATGGAAAACCAAAGACAGTACAACACATGTTGGCATTTCTTGGATTGACGGGTTACAGTAGGACTCATGTACCAGATTATGGAAATCTGACTCAACCACTCAGAGACATGCTCTCAGAAGCAGGAAACAGAAACCTCACTGCTGAGCTCATCTGGACTACAGAAGGCGAAGAAGCTTTCACTAAGACTAAACAAGCCTTGGGACAAGCTGCACATCTATGCTCCCCAGACTACAATGATGATTTTCATTTGGATGTTTCTGAAACAGGAGGGATGGTAAATGGAGTCCTGTTTCAGAAAAAAGGGGGAGAAAGACATATACTGATGTACCACAGCTCAAAATTGGACAATGTTGAACAAGGACAAACAGGTTGTACAAGACACCTGGCTGCTCTAGCAAAGACAATTCAAAAGACTGCACACGTGGTGATGTGCCACCCTCTCAAAGTAAACACTACACATGGTGTAGTGGCGTTTCTAAACTCACAAGCGTTCACTTTTTCTCCAGTTAGAAAAGTAAAGATAGAAGAAACACTAACTAAGCCCCACATCACATATGTGGCAGGGACAATCAACATGGCAACAGGACTGAATTCAGAAAACCATGACCCACATGACTGTGCATTTGTCTCACAACAAGATCTTAAAATTAGATCAGATTTGGAAACCGAACCATTGAATAATCCAGATAAAATTCTATACAGTGATGGCTGCTGCTACAAAGGAGATGAAGGAAATGTAGCTTCCTATGCTGTAGTGCAACAAAGTGGAGAAAACACACAAACTTTGGAAGCACACATCATTCCACAGCCAGCCTCTGCACAACTTGCAGAAATAGTCGCGTTAACACAAGCATTGAAACACGGAGAAGGCCAGAGAATAAATGTATACACAGACTCTGCTTATGCATATGGCGCTGTCCATATTGACGGCCCCCAGTGGATGAGAAGAGGTTTCCTGACTTCATCCAAAAATCCTGTCAAACATGCTGAAGCATTAAGAGCCCCTACTGAAAGCGGCACTGCTGCCATCACATGTTGCTATAATGAAATGCAAAGGTCATCAGAAAACTGATACAGCAGTGGCAAAAGGAAATGATGCAGCAGACAAGGCAGCTAAAGTAGCAGGCGGCTACACCCAGCAAATGATTTGTTTGAACAGTGAAAATCAAGAGCAACTCACTTTGGAGAGCATCAAAGAAATGCAAGCACAAGCAGGAGTCTATGAGCATAATCAATGGGCTCATAAGGGAGCCACCAAGACTGAAGGAATCTGGAGAGCTCATGATGGCAGACTCGTGGCACCAGCTAAACTATGTCACCTGTTGATCAAACAAGCCCATGGCCCCACGCATGTTGGAAAACTAAGAACAACAAGGGACATAGAGGTAGAATGGTGGCACCCATTTATGAAAGAGATGGTTGAAAACTTTGTAACAGAATGTGATACCTGTTGTAAATTTAACAATAAAAGAACATACAAGTGTCCTATGGGTCGTTTTCCAGTGCCAGATGCACCATTCAAAGAGATATGTATTGACTATACAGACATGGGAGCAGAAAATGTGGTAAGAGGGTACAGATATGTTTTGGTAATGGTCGATCGTTTCACTAAGTGGATTGAAGCAATTCCCTGCAAAAAAGAAGATGCCAATTCTGTAATCAAATGGTTAAAAAATGAACTCATACCAAGGTATGGAGTTCCACGTTGCATACGATCAGATAATGGGACACACTTCACGAGCCATAAGCTTGAAGAAGTAGAAAAGTATTTTGGCATAACACACAAATTTGGGTCAGTATATCATCCGGCATCACAGGGTTTGGTAGAACGAGCTAATCAAACACTCAAAAGAAAACTTGCTAAAGCATGTTATGGTAACAAGTTAAAGTGGGTAGATGCCCTACCTTTGGCACTCATGTCAATGAGATCCTCACAAAGCAGTCAAACACATTTGTCTCCACATGAACTGTTAACCGGTAGACCAATGCCTGGCCCTCCACGCGAAGGAGGGCACGGTCCTGTATTAGATCTATGGCAGATTGAGGCAGATGAATATGTCAAGGCTTTGGCTAAAATCATCGAAGTTTTGTCTACACAGGTGGAAGCAGCAGCAGAAAAACCTGACGAACCACCAGAGACTCCTGTTGGACCAGGTGATTGGGTAAGGGTCAAGGTCCACAAAAGAAAGTGGTCTGAACCTAGGTGGACTGGACCGTGGGAGGTGACAGAACGTACTTCACACGCGCTCCGGGTAAAAGGTAAAACAGGAGCTAATTGGCACCACCTCACACATTGTGTACCTGCACTGGCGCCTTCTCGCTGTTTAGCAGAAGTTAGTCAAGATTTGAACCTGCTGGAACAAAACAGTACTGACTAATTGATTTGTGAATCTAGAATCAGCACCAGAGGATAAATTGTCCTTAGATTAATCCAAATTTCACTTGTCACAATTATTTGTTTGTGTAAGTTTGTTTGTTTGTGTTTGTCTAAGTGAGCAGATAGCAGATAAAACCAGTTAAAAATGCCACCAATAAAAGACAAAAAAGCGGAGGTAATAGTGTACCAGAAAATCTCTCCATGGGGAGACCCTCGGGTGATAGCTGGGTTAGCACTGCTCACAATTGTTATAGTGCTCCCCTTGACATGGTGGGAGTTTTGCCTGAGAGTAGGAAGTAAGGAACCAAGCAATAGAGTAGCTAATCTTTGCCCAAATGAAGCTTACTACACACCAGACAATCTGACAACTAAACAAATCCAAGATGTGACTGAACGATCCCCTAATGAGATTGCACCCCCTAACACAATACTAACGTGACGAGTGAGACGCATGAGAAGCATGAAAAACAACGAAGCCGTAGATATTAAGGACGGTGGGATTACCGTTACAGTAGAGAGAGACAAGATCACCTCGTTTGAATTTGATGTAAACACCATGACGTCTGTTAATGGCCTCAAATGGAGCACACAATGCGATTCCAACAAAGCCAAGTATCTGTGTAAGCGTCCCTGTCATTATTCCGATGTGTTTGCACACTCAAACGGGGGATGGATTAATCTAGACCACCCCTTGGTTGAAAAATGGAGAATCATTAAACGAAGCCCATGTGAATGTGGTGAAAGAGAACCACCTAATCCTAATCCTGATCCAAGAACTCTGCCTGGCAATGGGCATCCGACAAATTGTAACCCTGTGGTCATCACAGTTTTCCACCCTGAACTCTCTGATTCTGGCCTGTACTATTTAGGGATATCAAAGGATGCCAAAGACCCACTGTTCATGTTTTGGTTGAAGGTAATAGAGCCAAGCTTAATCCCTGTTGAGAAAAAGACCCAGAAAACGTACACCGGACTAGCAAAGAAGAAAATGAGTGTGATTTATCTGAACATCACTAATCTTAAAGAAACAATGGCAGTGGAGACAGGATATCAGGACAGTAATGCATGGCTAGATTGGGTGAGATACTCCGTTGAACAAAGTGGTCAATCAAACTGTGTTGCATGCGCCGCTGCTAGACCTAGTTTAGCTACTATTCCATTTCCATTGAATCTGAGTAATGACCCAGCAGGTCTCCAGTGTATGTATGCTTTGTACACTCTTGTCAGTCCCGCAGGATGCACCTCTCTGGCCCTGTTGTATCCAGTGACCAGAATTGACTTCATTCCACCTCATTTTTTTGCCTATGACGGCGATTATGAGTGTATCACCAAGACCAGTGGCGCAGGCACTCAGGTAGGACATTTGAAATGGTGTAATTCCACTCTAAGGGTTTCCCACGGAGGGATGTTGTTTGGAGCAAAGATGTCTGTCATGAAATTTGCCAGAGCTGACGTATGGTGGTACTGTGGTACGAACACTTTGTATCCAGCCCTACCGCCAGATTGGGTAGGTACCTGTGCATTGATACAGTTGGTAATGCCTTTCTACATCCTGCCAATCTCTGCTGAAGAACTCTCCGGTCGGTATAGTGGAAATGAGCTCCTGAGTCGAGGTAAACGTTCTATTCCCAGTGGAAGTTTCAGCTCCACAATTTACATAGACTCCATAGGAGTACCACGTGGTGTCCCTGACGAATTCAAAGCTAGAAATGAAATTGCAGCGGGTTTTGAGTCCATTTTCGTTCGAGTGACTGCCAACAAAAATGTAGCTTGGATTAATTACCTTTATTACAACCAGCAGAGATTAGCAAACAACACCGTAGATGCTTTGACTGGAGTGCATGAGCAATTAGGGCAGGCTAGCCTGATGACATATCAGAACAGAATTGCATTGGACATGTTGTTGGCTAAAACAGGGGGTGTCTGCAAATTGTTTGGATCTATGTGTTGTACTTTCATCCCAAATAACACAGCCCCTGATGGATCCATTACCAAAGCCTTGGAAGGACTCAGCGCACTCAGCAAAGAGCTAGCCTCAAACAGTGGGGTAGAGAATTACTTCACAAGCTCCATGGAGCGTTGGTTTGGTCAGTATAAGATGATGGTGTTGAGCGTTCTGTTGATCATACCGATAACGATAGGTATACTAATCCTGTGTGGATGTTGCTGCATCCCATGCATCCGCACCCTAACCACTAAGCTGATCACCACCGCCCTGACCAAAGAGAGAGCTGAAGCAGGTCAGTTTTTGATGCACGGAGAAGGCGAGTTCCTCTTAGAGGAGGAAAGACAAAGCCTGCAGGTAGATGTTTTCGTGTGAATAAATTCCACTAAATGATCACTCCTGCCATGCCTCAGCTACTGATTTTACTGTAGTTAGTCTCACACTGTAGGTACAGTCTAATACAGCTACCTCAGTCTTACATAGACATTGCAAGTTACCTATATTTACAGTCTTTTACTGATGTTCCAGGTATACTGAGATTTACTGTTTTTCTACTGTTTTTTATTGATGTTATCTGTGTGCTGAAATTTACAGTCTTATACCAAAAGTGTTTTTATAAAAAATGAAGCTAAAAGGGATTTTTACACTGGAATAAAAGGTGAAGCTAAAAGAGATTTTTATACTAGAATACAAAGCTGTTACTAAAGGTATTCTTTATTAAAGACAAAGCTGCTACTAAAGGTATTTTTTATCAAAGACAAAGTCACATTACCGAAGGTATTTTTTATACTTATTTTTATAAGTCACTGTTCTCTAAATTCAGGTACGTTATTTAATTGAGGTATTCCCTATTTTATAGTCATTGTTCTCTAATTCTGGTATGTTTTTGATTGAAATAAAAACCAAACAACTAAGAATGTATTATTTCATACCATATGCTGTATTCTTGCACCAATTGGTGCTTTATATTTACTGAATGATATACACACCATAAATGGTGTGTACGGAGGGAATTTGTGAAGTAAATAAACTCCTGATTGTATTGTGTCACATTTAATGATTATCACATGTACTCGTACACCTCAATCAAAATGTATTATGTATTGTGTCACATTTAATGATTATCACATGTACTCGTACACCTCAATCTAAATGTATTATTGCACAACATGTATTTCTGCACAAATGTATAATGAGCACTATATTAGTTATGAATGAAGCACTGTAGGTTCTCTTCAAAGAGTTTCAGGTCCACCTCCATCTCGCCACCTACAAGACGGCCCACCAAGGGGCATAACCGCGCCAACATGGACCAATGAGGGACGACGACACCCTTCTGTAGAGAATATAGCAAAATGATTATGATGTTTTTGTTACACTTTTCACTTGTACCAACAGACAGCTAACTGGCTCTTTATTGATTCGGACTGTGGACTTGGTGTGTGAAAGTGTCCTCGGCTGAGGGTATTTTTTGATATTGCTGTCATCATCACTTTCAATAAATAAGTATCTTGATCAACTAGAAGTTTACTGGATTCAATTGAAAGACTATCTCAGTGCCCTTTGGGCCTCAAAACCCAACAATAACCACTGTTGTCTGTCAGTGTCTAGTCAATGTATTTGGTCCACAAATGGTTAACAGATCTTGAAATATTATGACTTCATTCTCATTAAATTACGACTTTAGTACATACAGGACAATTCTGTGTTATAAATCCTAACCCTAATATGAACATGTTGTGAAAATGTCCACCAGGGGGAGCAGGCACACTTTCAGTTGCTCTCCCAAATTATTTCAGTCCCAACACCTTCACTGGCCTGTCGGAGCTCACAGTCCTCCACCATTCCAGCAGGAATATCACTTTTCAGATCTGTCATACAAGGTCAAGAGGGGTCAAGCATCAAACGCCCACTGATATTAAAAGAGTAGGAAGAAACTTATCAAGCGCTGTTATGTAAATACATTTACTCAAGCACTCTACTCGAGTACGCTTTTAGGGTTCTTTTACTTTACTTCAGTGTTTTCAATTCTTTATACTTTTTCTCCGCTTAATTTATTCAACAGCTTTACAGGTTAATCTTTTACATTAAAAAATATATGAAAAGCTTATATGATACAATACATTAATATACTGCTTCCTAATCTTTTGCAGTTCCACCGAATAGACATTTCCTCTCTAAACTCCTCCAATGGTTATATTTAAGTGTTGATGCATCAATATTAACAATCTGATGTTAAAGTATCTAATAATATATCAGTCACTGGGCCAATTATTTGAAGAACAAATACTTTTATTTTTGACACTGAGTACATTTAGCTGACACAACTTCTGTATTGTTACTTTTGATACTACATTTAGTTGATAATACTTTTGTACTTTCACTTTTGATTTCAATTTAGCTGTTAATACTTATGTGCTTAAGTAGGATTTTGAATGCAGGACTTTTGTAGTGGAGTTTTTTTTACATTGTTGTATTGGTACTTTTACTTAAGTAAAAGATCTTAATACTTTTTCCACCTGGTAATAACAATAAACCTATATGTGGATGTAGAGCGGGTGATACTGAACACCACAGCACATCACACTGTGCTGGTTCATTACTGATATTTGTCACTGAAGTGTTGGAGCTTGATGAAGGATTCCAGGACGAGGTGAACAGTGTGACACTGCAGCCCTCGGACTTCTCCATGCTGCTGAGAGTTTTATGAAACTGATTCATGTTGGCATCAGCAACTTTAAGGTGTTCACAAAAGTACAGCTGCCAGGAAGTGAGGATTGTTTGTGTTTGTGTGTGTAGGCTTCCGAATTCCAGAGAATACTTCGACCAATTAATCACTTCAGCTCTCTTCCTGTCTCTCCTCTTTCCTGGTAGGTTTTTAGCCACAGTGGAAACATCTTTACTGGTTTTAGAAGACGCTGTGTTACCGTTTTCAGAAACATCATCAGTCTGAAAGGCCACAAGAAAAGGTTAAGTCAGGTGTTACAAAACATCCTAAGGCCAAAGTGAACTGTCTGTACCAAAGCTAGCAGCTCTGTGAGGCTTTACTTAGGCAAAGGCAAGCCGTTAGGAGTTATGGACAGGGTGACAACATTTTCAAGATTGGGCCCCTCATCCAAGGCCCCAGACTAACTTTTTTCACCAGCTTCCCAAAAAACAAATTGAACTGTTACCAAGTGAGTATAAACCGTGAAAAGAAATAAAAATAATTATCCTTTGACTTTGTTATTGTCATATATAGTGTTTATTTGCATAACAGAACAATTCAAATTATTAGGAAATAAATTAGGGAAATGTTTTTTTGGCATTGGTAGTTTTAATAAGGCTATGTATTATAAGATGCTTAGAGCTAGTATTAGGAATTCCTAATGTACTGTGAGAGGCACATCCTGGGTCTGCTAGTGACCAACAGAGTATTGTGTCGTCTCAAAATGTCAGGACTTGCAGCAAACATTGGCAGTAAGGAAGTTAAGTGGTCAAATTTATAAATAAATATTGTTTCTTATAGGGATGTTGTTGTTTTTTATTTTACGAGAGTCTTAACTATTATATTAAGGTTTTAGAAGTGTATGTTGAGTGTCCTACATTGAGCTGTCAGGGGATGAGGAGGAAGAGAGTCAGGCACTACAGCAAGTTTTACATTTAGTTTTATACTTTTTCCAATATTTATCAAATGAGAAAGAATTCAAAAGAAAATGTATTATTTTATCATTACCACATCGTGCCTTGTAATGTCATTTAGATTTAGATTATACTGATGGCTGTAATACTCCTGCACATGAAGTGTTGTAGTACATATTCATCCAGCAAGTACTTTATACCTAGCATATATTATAATATCATGTAATAGTCAATAATGTGTGATATTTAATACACTCAATCTGTTTTTGTGTTGACACTGTTGAACACTGTACTCACAGCAGGTCTGGAGTACAGTGAAAATGCTGAATGAGCAGGTCATTCTTAGAGGGGGAAAGTAGGCCCCCCCAAGTTAACCTATAAAGGACAGATTTATGAGACCCTTAGCATATAGCGAAGGAGATAAGGGAGTGATATGCGCCTGTAGAGAGAGCATATGATAACCGAGTGAGCACCCCTCACACCGGAAAGATAAGCCTTATGCACGGGGACGTCATGAAGACACAGGTGTTAGATCAAGAGAGAAGGGGAAAAACACAGTCCCTTGATTTACTGCCAGGAGAATAAGACGATGGGAAATGAGTGACCTTTTAGCCTCAGTACCGTCATAGAGGTGTGGACAAAGGTGATTTCATATTTTCATGTAAGCATAAACTCTATTGTATCTGACTTTGTTCTTCTCCAGTGAACTTCTTTTGAATCTTTTATAACTTTAAGACTAGAACTAGACCAGAACTTCAACAGTTTATTAGATTTAAAGTGTTTTGAGGAAGAGGTCCAGACTTCACCTTTGGCCCGGAGAAAGGACTTTTCCCCCAACAGAATCACCACTTGTTTGCAGCTATGAAATGTTGAAACATTTCACTGGATAAGTGAAAACGTTGGGGATTAGAATGAAAGAAAAATGTAGAAGGACAAAGAGAAGAACTCTATCAGTCAGCACAGACTAAATACAACACACAGTACATCATTTACATAAACAGAACAAGTTCTAGAGTTGAACTCTGCCAACACTAGATTATACTGGCGATAACAGAAGCACCACTACCCTCACTCGGCCGTATTGCTGTAAGAAGATCTCTGTTGTCGCTGCTTATTTAAGCTCTGTAAGGTGAATGAAAAGAAAGACAGGAGTCTTCAAGATTCAAGACTTTTAAAATTCTTACTAACTTACTGAAATAGCAACACAAACTACTGCAAATGCCTGACTTTCACATAAGGGTTACATTCAGTTCTGTCATATATGTTACATAATTACACAGGTCTTTCTGTATACAGTGCCAATTAAAATACAATACATGACTTTTCTGGCTTGCAAGCAGTTCTGATGAAATTCATAACTTCAGAGAGGCTACCAGGTCAGGTGGTTATGTAACTTTGTAAGTGAAAAGCAGCTGAGAGGAGATGTTTTTCATTTTGACAGATGGCTGAAGCTCCTGTAATACTCCCAAAATGTTTGGCATTTCACTGCTTTGTTTCTGCAAAGAGTGAGCCAGCCACAGTCCTCACCAGTCTTTTCAGGCCAAACATCAGTGGTGGAAGAAGCATTCAGATTCTTTACTTTCCTATCCTCAGAAAATGTATTGAAAGTATCAAAAGTTAATAAAAAAAAAGTCATATTATCGGTATTATAGTATACCGTAAAAACATAATACAAAAGTCATATTATATCAATTATATAAATATAAACAATATATTATATCACAAAAAGGTCATGTAAAAAGTCAGAGTATAAAAAATGTCTAAATGTTTTTTTTATAATATAGTACAGGGGTGTCAAACATGCGGCCCGGGGGATGACTTTGCAAAGTGTAAAAATGAGTTGTTTTGATCATAAAGTAAAATACTGCTCCAGATACCTGTGACAAAATGTGTTGTGCCTTTGTAGATACACTGTGATCTGTAAGTTGTAATGCACATGTGTAAATGATAAAATGAGGCATAATATTGCACCTTTGTTTCTTTTCAGGTTGTTCATAATGTTTTGTAAAAAGATCAAATGTTTTTTCAGAATGTACTTGTAATTTTTTGCACTAAAACGAAGGGAAACATTTGGAGTTGTCGTTATTTATAGGTTATTATGCTTTGATTTTACTGGTCCGGCTCACTTGAGAAATAGCACAGCAGCCATGGACCTTTTTTCAAAGGTCCATGGCTGCTGTGAAAGAGCTGACCTTTTCAGATCCCTCATATGCAAGTCGCAGCTAGAAATTAATAACATAGTAATGAATCTTTTAAAGGTTGACGTAATCGAAAAATAGTTATAGATACACACCTAATAGAAGCATGTCAATACAAGTTAAAAAGTGAGTGAGTAGGAAAAGTTCTGTTTTTCCTCAGAATCTCCACCCTTCTGCGCCTTTACGTGCAATTTGATGATCGGAGAACAACCAACTGTACTGACAGTCTGGTGACAACAATAATTAAAAGTCACAGAAACAACAGTTTAGTTGTCTCTGCTCTCTTAATCATGCAACCGTCACAGCACTTGTGCAAGATTGGTTCCTGTGTTTGTTGGCAGGAATGAGACTGTGATTTGAGGATCTGAGGGAAGAGTTGTTGATAAAGTTACAACTGTCTTGTGTTTCTTCCAAAATAAGCAAGTCAGATTGGCTCAAACCTCAAATCAGATGACTCTTCTGTCAGACAGAATCTGGGTCTGATCTGAAATACTACACAAACAAACATCTTGGATAAGATCGATGAGGGTTAAGAGGAATTCTCACCGGCATCTAAATGTTTTGTGCTCAAGTGTCAAAACACATTTGCTCAAGACTTAAAGGTTATTCGAGTGCCAGCTTCTGTAGCATTTGTTGTTAATTTCCTGTGAAAAAGAAAGTGAAAGTTATTAAGACAGTATTAAAAAACAATTAGTGGTAACTTCCCTTAGTTGGTTAAATAAGTTGCTAGTAAATTGCATTTTCTATACATTTGCTAATCAAATTGGAACATTTAAATATACTGTATTCTACTTGTGAGTGAGTCAATTAAGTAATTGTGATGTACAGCACAGCTACATATCCATTAATACTGAACATGCATTTCTGCAGAGGTGGGATGTATCAAATACATAAAGTATACATGAAGTTTACATGAACCTTTTTATTGTGTATCAATAACTGTTTATTTACTCAACTATTGGCAATAAAGCAAATACACGTATTTTCCCAAAATGTTTAACTATTCCTCCAACGTTCATGCTCCATCTAATTTTTGAGCCATCTTACCTACAGTCATGATGAAGGCAAGATAAGATAAATATCTTTTGACATGTGTAATCAACAGGGAGCAGCTCGTCGTGAGGGGGCCCAGCCGGTGGCAGAGATGTCAGGACTTTTTGTTCATGATTGATACATGTGAAAAGAAAAGATGGGTGTGTCTGAAATAACACACGCTCATAAAACCTGTCAAGTGTGGTCCTGGAATGCAGAGCATGCCACACGTTTGGGTAAATGTAATAATATTACATTTTGTATCACATTTTTATGATAGACTATACTAAACTTTTTTATTACAATTATATGGTATATTATACTATTGTCAGGATCTTGATTTTTGTGCCTCCTGTGTCCATTCACCATGCCCTTGTGTTTTTGCCTTTCTTCCCCAGCTGTGTCTCGTTCCCTCGTTTTGTGTCTGTGTGTATATATCCTGGTCTGTCTCATTGTTCCTTGTCGGTTTGCCATTAATGTTACATGGTGTGCTGCCTCGCGCCTACCCTACCTCGCGCCTACCCCTGGTTAGTTTGTTTTCAGTTTTATTTGTTACTTAGTATTTTTGCTAGCTTTTTTGTAAAAATAAAGCTCTCTTTTTGTTGTTGGTGTCCTGCATTTGGGTCCTCTCCTGTACCATACTGTGACAACTATGACTTTTATATTACAATTATATGGTATATTATACTATGACTTCTTGTTGATATACTATATTTTGACTACTTAAATTACATTTTTGTATAATACTATCACAATTTTATGGCCGAGATGGGTTTTCTCAGACAGGTGGGTGGTGTCTCCCTTAGAGATAGGGTGAGAAGCTCAGCCATCCGTGAGAGACTCGGAGTAGAGCCGCTGCTCCTTTACGTTGAAAGCAGCCAGTTGAGGTGGTTCGGGCATCTAGTAAGGATGCCACCTGGGCACCTCCCCTAGGGAGGTGTTCCAGGCACATCCAGCGGGGAGGAGACCCCAGGGAAGGAGTTTTATTATAATTAATCAGACTTTGAGGTTGTTTGTATTGTTTAATACATTTAAGCTGTATGCCTTGCCCCTGCTTTAACACTTAAAATAAAATGTATCTTATGATTTAAATCAAGAATTGCGGACAATGAAAATTGATATCTTTATGGGGTATTTACAAAGTTTTGGAGTAATTAACAGCTTGATGGTTCTGACAAAGGTTTTCTCTGACTGGTAACTATACCTAGTCGATACCAAGTGCACAGATCATAGAGTAGAGTTGTCAGCAACAAGCGTGACTGGTCGTAGCCACTGAATTCACAAAGCTATTCAGTTTAGTGGGATCATCGGTACAGGCGGGATAGACGTTTGTATATAGACAGTAGACACTAGGCTAAGTCTCCTCGCTACCAACTTAAATAGTTGCTAGACTCCAGTTGAGGTAAAACTTGATAGGACTAGGGCTCGGACCCTTTAGACGGAGAGTTGGTTGAGACTCGCCCCTGGTCTCAGGGAGCGATCTATGATTATATCTCCACACTGGCCTGGGAACACCTTGGGAACCCCCAGTCAGAGTTGGCAGATGTGGCCCAGAAAATCGAAGTTTGGGGTTCCCTACTGGAGCTGCTGCCCCTGCGACCCGACCCTGGATAAGTGGTAGACAATGGATGGATGGATTATGAATTTCTTATAGCATCTTATCTTATAGCATACAAAATATATTTTTTTTATCACATACAATATTCTTGTAACATCAGGTGAAACCGCACGGAACTGGACTCAAACGCACGACAGACAGGAGTGAGGATCCAAAAACATAGTCTGTACTTGCCAGAAACTGATAGGGTAGACAGGAAGTCAGTCCAGAAACAGGAAAAGGTGTCCAAAAACAATAGTCTAAGTATAAAGACGGAGAAGAAAGGTCTAAATAACACTAGGAATACTTGGGGAAACAAAGGCTGGAATGATAACAAACTGGCAAATCTAAAGAACACAAAATAAATAAACAATGGACTAATTAACTATTGAAACACAGATGAAAAAAGGCAGGAAGTAGAACAAGGCATGACACGAGGAGAGTGACTTTCAAAAATATAACAAACAGGAATACTATTTGTTATATACAATATTATATAATTTATCAGATAAAACATTTTAAAACCGTAATTAGTGTTCATAGTTTGCCTCGTTTAACATATTGTTGAAAGTTCAAAACATAGGCCTATAAGCATTTTAGCAAGATCGGGCATAAGATGGAAAATGCTTAATAAGCATTGGTAATTTATATGATCTGTGTTTGTCGGGTAATTTCACTCAGTCAGGAACCTTCCTATTTGACCGGAGCATACACTATTGAACACTCCTCTCCAACAGAAACTGATGGGGAGACAATATGTGGTTATCTCTCTATTATAAATAACTATTGATTGCTAATAATTCCGTAATCAATTTGCTGGCCTGCAGCAATTTTCAGAACACGAAAACGATAAAAAGAGCTGAAAGAAACACCCTTTTTCAAATGACAAGCAGAAGCAGTTTATATGTGTAGTGTGTTAGCTAGTTGGCTGGTTGGAGTTTTAGAGTCACATTTTTGTGCAGTCAGATCTCGACTGGGAGTGAGTTTCAGGTTAGGAATTGGGATTAGAATTAAAGTCACAGTTAGGACAAGAGTTAGGCAAGAGACAGGGAGTGGAGAGCTTGGTAAGGAAAGTTTGTTGTCACTAAAGAGAGTCTTTACGATTGTATAGTCTGAACAGAAGCACATAATCTCGGTAATTTACTTTTGATGCTTCTAAAGGACAAAGTACATATATTAATAGGGTGAGGCAGTCAGGGGCTCTCAGAGCAGAGTGAGCAAGGTGTGGTGCTGGCAAGAACGGACAGTTGAAAAACATTCCTGGCTCGTTGCCTTAGTTTCAGGCTGACTGGAAACGCAGAGCAATATCCTGCAGGAGCGCCAACAATGTGACAGCTAAAGGGAGAAATGCTGCTCATAAGTGGGCAATGAAAGACATATGAGGAGGGCTATGTAGAGTACACAGAAATGAAAGGAGTGTGTTGTCTGAAAATAACAGAAATAAAAAGGCTTATCAGGATTCACTGAAGTAGCCTATTGCAGTAAAATCAATTATAGCTTAACAACTACTGTACATTGGAAATCATGCATCTCCAAACCAGCAAATAAGAAGTATTATCAGGCTGATTTATCAGATCAATGAAATACAGTGTCAAAGAAAAGTCTCAGAAATGTTTCTAAAACCGTCAATCTAATTAGACAGCATTAGCAAGAGAAAACATGTGCAACAAGGTAATTAAGATACTGTATCCCACGTCCATAAGCAGCGGCTAGGCAAACAACCACCAATGTATGGAAATGCACAAAAGGATTAGATGGTAAAGTTAAGGTAGGGTAAGGTTAATGTTTAATTACAGGTTTGCCGTTCACACCTTCAGAGTGAACGTTTGCACACACAGCTCTCTAACCATTTATTATACATTCAGGCTTTCTACAACTTTACCTGGTTAGAATCAGCATGTTACCATTGACATTCTGAGCATGTCAGCATGCTGACGTGAGCATTTCACAGAGCTGCTAGAACGGCTGTAGACTCTCTGTCTTGTTCTTTTGTTTAGTTGGATTTTAAAATAACTTCTGACCCAAACCACATTTACAAGGAATAAATAGCAAACATGAGGTGAGGCCATTTGGCACAAAGAAATTAAAGAAATACTCGGAGCCTTTTATTAAATTAACTCTGAGTGCCAGTAGTAACATGCATTAAATGGTTAGTGGATTGCAGATGATTCAGGACATGGGGGGGGGGGGGGGGACAGTAAAAGCAGATTCTTCAGTGCAACACCTGGTAATCAGAACAAATATTGATAATAATATTTTACAGTAGAAATACAACAATGTAAAACTACTTATTTGCTGCTCATTACATGAACAAAGATGAACGACCCAGCTGCTGGTTTACACTTTCACACAAAGAAGAACACGCTTTAGTATTTACTCAAGTAATTGCTTTTATGAAACCATGAATAAATCTAATTGATAAAGTGCTGAGAACGACACACGCATTACCTAAATGAGTGTGCATATTAATAGTTTTATATAACACCGTTACAGCTTCTTTCAACAAACCTGAATAGACCTGTGCTAGTAATGTGAGTGAACAGTTGGTCCCTTTCACTTTTACTACTTACTTGCCAAACATCCTGCATGCTTCTACCTGTACCTGTATTTTCTCTAAAATACAGGTTTGGGAAGTTTTTAAATCTGTTATCTGTTTCCAGGGCACAAGCTTTTTTTCCGACTTGTCTTGATCTTTGTCTGCCTCTTGAGGCAGGGTAGTGGGCATAGTGGGAGAGGAGAGCCTTCAGCCTGATGGGAGCTGCAGAGTTGGGTGGTGCTTCTCTATGGGTTCATCACTATAAGAGACCCCTTTCACATGACACAATTGTATTCCTAATATAGAAAATATTGATTGGAGTTTTATATTTAAGTCCTGGATGCATCGAAGTAGAGGTGGGCTCACACTGGAGGCTGCAGCAGCCTGACTTTAGACGGCAATTACAGAAACCGGCCACGTCTACTTTCTGCAGAAGATTTGGGCTGGTGTGAAAATATGCAGTGCTCTCCAGTTTCATGATGAGAATAACAGCTTTTACTTTAGAAAGATGACATTTTATAATTTTACTATGATTTAACTGTACAATACAGACAGTCCTTAGCATGGACACCATTTCAACTTAGGGTAGGGGTGTCATTTTAGTTCAGGGGTCACATACAGCACAATTTGATCTCAAGTGGGCCGGACCAGCAACATCACAGCATAATAACATATAAATAACGACAACTCCAAATATTTCCCATCGTTTTAGTGCAAAAAAGCACAAGTACATTCTGAAAATGTTCAAATTTGAACTTTTTACAAAACCTTATGAACAACCTGAAATTTCTTGAGAAAAAAAAAGTGCAATTTCAACAATATTATGCTTCAATTTATAATTTACACATGTGTGTTACAACTTACAGATCACAGGGTATCTACAAAAGCACAAAACATTTTGTCACAGGTATCTGGAACTGAACAATAAAGTATTTTACTTTATGATCAAAGCAACTAATTTTTACACTTTGCAAAGTCATCCCGCGGGACAGATTGGACCCTCTGGCGGGTCGGTTTTGGCCACCGGGGCGCATGTTTGACACCCCAGGCTTAGGGTGTTAGCATGCTAATTAGCACAAAATATTAGGGGACTTAACATTTTGACCTTTCAATTCAGTGTGGCTTTTTATCAGGTGTCCCATCCACTGTAACTCTTAATATAAAATGTTCCTGACAAAGTATAATATGAAAAACTCCCCCAACATGCTGTTCTGGTGGTGTTTGAAGTAAGTAGCAACAAAGTGACATATGCTTTGTAGTTTATGAATCATGCTGACTGATTTTGGTTGATATTTGTTCAATAAACCACAAAAGTGGCACAAGTTTATCATTTAAACCATCCGTGTTCAGTTTTGCACGTATCTTTCTTACTCATCAGCATTGACCAACCTTTAAATGTGAGCTGACGAAGCAAATATGTTCATCCACTGATTTCACTTTCTGTCACAAGAGCACACAGGGTGGGACTTGCCCTGCGACTCCTTAAGAATGTATCAATCTGTTTCCAAGTAACACAAAGGCGAGTTAGACACCCGGCTTTAACTCTAGCACCCTGAATCTGATGCTTCTGGGAGATAAATGTGAAAGACAGCTCATATTCAAAAGGGTTTGCCACAGGTATGAAAAGCACTTTGTGTATTGGCTTGATTGAGTATCAGGTTGTGCAATCTACCCAATTTCTCCCACATTTCATATGTGTCATCAAATGTCAAGCTGGTGTCAGCATTTAATTAAGCAATTTTCAGGAAGCGAAAAGGTTATAATCATTATCTTTTTGTTCCAATACATTATGTGAGCTATGGGTAAATGATTGTCAGTTTAATAAATGTGCTCACCTACAGTACAGTGAACAGGGACCAATCTGTTTGCTTGTTATTGTTTAAGAACACAATGGTTCTGCTCTGAGGAAATCTGCAGGAATTCCTGGCATCCCAGGCTCAGTGCAAAGAGTTCACTGGTTGTTTCTCCCTCACAGTGAGGAGGGGAGGTGTGTTCCTCTGAAGGGGAGGGACTTAACAGCTGGACCTGCTGTATATCTGACCAGTGAGCACTGAGGACTCCGTCTGAGATGTTGTGAGCACCTCAACATCCCAGCGTCTCTCACACCGGCTGAGACCGACCGCTAACCAGACTGAGACTTTCTACAAACGTCAGGTAAGAGCAGATCTTGGTGATTAGTAATACAATCATTTATTGTACTTGTGTCTAACCTTCTAAAGAAAATGATCAGTCTTTTCAAGTAAAAACACATTAATACTGCAGCTTAGCGTAGTGCTGAAACTAACAAAAGGGAAGTAATAAGTGAGTATACTGCACAGTCAGCCGACACCCTTCAGATAAAAAGGGAAAGCAAACATTCCTCTCTGATATCCTGTGACACTTGTTATAATGAGATTTGTCCCAAAGTACACCTGAATATCAATGTTACATTGATATTCAGGTGTACTTTGAGATTGTATTATGTGCGTCAGCCCCTAAGGCTTAGGGGCTGATGCACATAATACAATCCTACATGTTCCACAGATACAGTCACTGTTATGTAGTGTAACAAGTGATACTCCATTGCCTCATTCATTCCTGTTGTCTTTATCGCTGCGATGGTGTGTAGTAAAAAAGGCGTGGGTGTTTAGAGATGTGTTGCAACGGACTATGCAGACTGTAACAATTTGAGAACAAATATGCAATTTGTCCTAGACGTGTCCTAAAATGTGTCTACAACTAATTTTACTTCAAGACACAAAGACTTCTTGTCATTGCGAAAGAATCTTGGCTAAGTTGGAGCTACAGTGAGAAGCCTTATAACTCATTCAGACGAGTAGGCGTAACATGTCAAAGTCTTTATGCATCTCTTGAGAAAAGTTTCACTTTTTTGCAGTAAATCAAAAAGGAAGCAGATTTGCTTCGTAGGCTGAAAGAATGCATGAAAACTATCGGCCTTGTGACCCGTTAAAGGCTCAATGTGTAATTCTGTGTTTTTAATGGGCACTAATGTTAACTGGGGCTGCAGTCAGTGTGAGCTTACGTTAGTTTATTTATTGGACTAAATCCAAAGTGGTAGAAACTAGAAAATATATAATATATATACATTTTTTTTTAGACAACGTTACCTACCGTCTCCTAATTGTGAGAATTTGCTGCTTTTCCTCATTTAACATTCTAGTGAATTCAATATATATTTGGTTTAGGACTGTTGGTTGGACAAAATAAGATGAATTCATTCAATCTTGATTTGTACTCGAGAGATCATTGAGGGGCGAACCTCATTTACAATGGCATCGAGTCAATCACAAAACAAAATAAAGGAAAACAAAACCACAACAAAGAGATATACTAACAGAACAGAAGCAAAACCATTTTACATTAATATAAGGGAAAACCATGTGATAGATACATTATGATAGTTAAGATGTAAAACAAAATAGTTATGTAAAACGCCCATGATGCCTCTAAGACAGCTGTGATGGCCACTGTTCCACTGTTTTGAGGATTCATTAATTGTTTAATCAAGGACATAATAATAATGTTTTTGTTGATACTGTTATGGAGGTGATAATGAAATGATATGTGTTAGCACTGTGGTGTTGTATTGGACTGCATTATGTTTCCCTTCATCTATCTAAATGTGAAGGACAAAAATAGAAACACGTCTTACTATGATGCAGTCCAGCACAACATCACCTTTTAACGGTGTCCTCGATATTAATCGATGATAATTGATTCTGACAACAAAAGCGGAACAGTTTGAGTCTCTGTTGTACTGTGTTGCATTAGATGTACAGGTGTAAAGAAAGAAGTGTAACACTACGTGTTCTTTGATGTCTTGTTTGGAAAGTAAATTAGACTAAGTACAAAAAGCAGTGTGTGAACAATCAAGGTGCATGTATGTTAACACTCTTCAGGCCGGTGATGTATTTGTTTTTGCGACATGATAAGCACGGTATAATAAATGTAAAGTAAATGTTCAACATCCTTAAAAACATTCAAACATTTACAAAGTGGGAGACGGCCTCACACAGCACATTCAGCAGCCGTCACAGACAGCGACACTACAGCACCGCATGACTGCTGATGTTGTACAAATACACGAGCTTCAGTCAGTCCTGACTGACCCGTGATGTTGTAACAGCAGCATGGTGAACAAGATACACACCTTTAGTCTAATTTGTCAATTGTGGTACATTTTTGTTTTGTAAATCTTACTGTTCCTACTTTATAACTGTTGCACAACAATATTCCTCTAATGTTCTGTCTTATCTTATCTGACTGAGAAATGACAGGAGAGCCCCATATTGCAGTAAAGCTAATTAAGGTGATTTTCTGACAGAATTCACACATTAGATATCATATAGTAGCAATAATGTAAAGAATAGAGCCTTGTCTAGATTCACCCATTCAGTGTGCAGGTATATGAACACACCCTGTTTTCTTAAAGTGTATTATGCATTCCTTCTGGAGACAATGGCATCCTGTTTCAGATGAAACACAGCCTTAAACCTATCAACAGAAGGCGTGGAAACATCTGGTTAGTAGAAAGCTGTATTCTCCTTTACCACTTATCTGTATGAGGTCATTTAGCCACTCACAGATGAGCGTTGACAGCCTGTATTTCATGCTGCGTTTTAAGATCATTTGGCTCAACAGTCTTGGCAGGTCAAAGGAGAGCTATGAGCACCATCAGGCTTGTCACTGAGCTCCCTAAGCTTTCGAATGTTGGTGGTCTGTTTAACAGGCGTAGCATTTCTCCTTGTCAGCCTGGCAGGTGGTTGAACTAACCCTGTGCCTCTGGATGGAGCTAGAGCAAGAAGCTAGCAAGCAAGAAACCTCCGTTCTAGAACGGCTAACCTCCTCCTTCCCGCCAGGACCAAGATCCAAAACCTTGGGACATTGAGCCTTGTGCTCCGCTGCTCCCAGCCTGTGGAACGCTCTCCCTGACCATCTGATTATTATTAACAGGAACACTTCCTACAAGTGTTGAAACTTTAATGATCTGGGTATGAGTCCTGTACTGTGTCTTCTCATTTACTTTTGATTTAAACGTTTTTATAGAATCCAGAACAGAAAAACTTCAATACAGAAAATACTTAAAGATATACTTCCACATTGTTTAGTATTCTAGAGTTGGATTTAGAACAAACTTCACTGATGTATTATAAGTTTTCTTTTATGCATCCATTGTTTTTACAGCTGCTGTTTTGTGTTATTTATATTGGTTGATCGTGCTTTTGTTTTTGATTGACCGCTTTCTTTGATTTGTCTTTGTTTGTGAAGCGCTTTGTAACAGTCGTTTTGAAAGGGTCTATATAAATATAAGTTATTACTATTATTAATTATTACTATGACTCAAATGTCTTTTTAAAGCAGCTACAGATAATATATTTATATTAGCAAAGGATCACACTAACTGTACGTGAAATAACAAACACTAGTTCGCCTCAACTTTAAGGAGCATTTTAGTGTCTTTCAGCTCACTGTTGTGGTTCACTCTCACGACTCTTATTAACGCTGTTTCAGCTGCAGAAGGCGTGTTTTTTTCAGCAAAATAGCTCTACATACCCTCTGTACTGACTGCCCAGCACCAAACAGCAGACAGACCCAGTGAGAGTCTATTTGGTGAACATAGTGGAGCATCTAGCAGCTAAAGAGACAGATAATTCCCTCAGTAGGTAGAGGAGAGCCAAAACAAAAAGGGTAAAAGGAAGGTGAACATTGATACTTGTAATGATGAGTTTTAAAGGGTTAAGAATTGCAAAGTGTGTGTCAAGTATTTATATGCATGCTGTTATAACACAGGGTATCTGGTTGTTCCAGTTTTGAAGCATTAAGTGTACCAAAGCAAATACATGATGCTTCATGAACTGCGAGAGTTCATTTCTAATCCATGCACAAACATGACGAAATGAGAAGAAAAATCTAACCACAGTTACAATATTTTGTATCTGTGCAGCTGCATATCTACTAATGCAGGGATTATGTAAGAAAGTTGGACTTTGCATTCACATAATATTTGCAATAATACAACAATAAGGTGTAAATTATGTAGAATAAAGGCCTCAATTTGAATGTAGTTACAGTTACTTGGTAGAATAATTTTATGTTTGATTGAATTAAAGATATTTTAAATTGTTTAAGAATTCTTGACTAAATTAATAATTTTATTTATGTGTCCTACAAAACATAATAAATTAATTTTGTGTGTGTGTGTGTGTGTGTGTGTGTGTGTGTGTGTGTGTGTGTGTGTGTGTGTGTGTGTGTGTGTGTGTGTGTGTGTGTGTGTGTGTGTGTGTGTGTGTGTGTGTGTGTGTGTGTGTGTGTGTGTGTGACCTTTTTGTGAACAAAACGTTTTTACTTGCCTTATCTCTATAGTTTCAAAGCCTTGGAGATCTGACCATTAAAGCTGGGGTACCTTTGATCTTTATCCTGGATTTTGGAACAGCCCGGAGGATCTGAGGCTGCCCGCAGACTGATAAAAGGTACTGACTAAAAGGTTTGGAATACACACCATATTGTAAAACTTTCAAGTTGCCTTCTCTGACATTAAACAAATACATTTTTACTTTTGTATTTTCTTGCGCATGCTGTTGATTTGAAGTTATTATTTAGAAACTTTATAGGTTGAACTCAAATACCTAATTTTACCTTCAGTATTTTGTTGAAATATATAACATATTCCTCTAAGGGCCATGGTGGAAAGATTTATTTACAGTACTTTTGCATTCCCTAAAAAGATGCATTATCTTGACCAAAAAACTAAAACAATTTTATCTTTAAAATGTGTCAAAGTGGTAGTTTGCTGCTGTCTTCATTTCGGAAGAATGTACAGGTATTTTAGATAATTTAGGGATTAATACACTACATTGGTCTTGAATTATGAATTTGGCTTCTTCTAAATGAAAAGACAGAACAAAATGCACATTTTTAGCCAAACGATACAAGCTTGGAATCAATCAAGCTTTGCATTTGATGATAATTTATGTATGTAGATACCACAATATAAACAGGATTTACAATTAGTCCATAATTAAAAACTTAAAGTTAGCGAGAGAACACAGTGTGAAGAAATGAAAAGATGCAAGACAACAACAACATAATGCAAAAGTATAAAAAATATTTCCCACATTTCATAGTATTCTTCAGAGTAGCCTACACCTTAACATTTCAATAAGATATTGCACCTTTCTGTCCACTCAAAGTGGAAGAGAGTAAGAGAAATGAGAAAAGTCTGAATGAGAGGATCACCTTTTGTTTAAATTGTTTAAGAGACGTGTCTATTATATTTTATGTTCACTTTGGAGGCTGTAGTCAGTGGTGCTTGAATTGTAATGTGTTATAAAGAGAGGTGTTTCCAAATTAGTCTGCACTTAATTTATACATATTATTTATTATACATATTGTTATTTATTATTATTATTATTGTTATTTATGTCTCAGTGTAACACAACTCAACAGCAACATAAACTACAGCCTCCAAAATGACCATAACATGCTACGATATGTTACATACAAACATTTCAACACAAAATATTTGAATGTTACTCACAGAGAATGCATGCAATATCCAAACCAATTTTACCAACTGTTTCTTGTATATACAACTCTTTAGGCAAATATGGACGGCAAGCAAAATGGCCACACAGTCCAGGGACCTGTGGCGGGCATATTTCTGGAGAAAACAAAGGAGACGATGACCATATATCAAGCCATGAAGAAACGTCTGCTTAAGCCAGGAACAGCATTAGCCCTGCTTGAAGCACAAGCAGCCACAGTGGGCATCATAGACCCAATAAAAAATCGAATACTTCCTGTTACAGATGCTGTTAAAGAGGGAATAGTTGGACCGGAGATGAAAGAGAAACTCCTCACAGCAGAGAAAGCTGTCAGTGGCTATGTCGACCCCTACACCAACCAAATGATATCTGTATTCCAAGCTATGCAAAAAGATTTAGTCCCAAGAGATTATGGATTGAGGCTGCTGGAAGCACAGATTACCACACAGGGCCTGTATGATCCGGTTGAGAAGTCAAATATTTCAGTTGAATATGCGATTCAAAAGGGCTACTATGAAAAAGGTTTGCTCAATGACCAGATGTCAGAGCTCAAAGTGTTCTACAATCCAAGTTTACAAGAAAATCTAAACTACCAAAACCTCCTAGAGAAATGCACCGTGGAGCCAGACACAGGCCTTGTGCTCCTTCCTGTTTGCATCACTTTTAAAGGTCTACGAAGAGGTATTTCCTCCACTGAACTTCTTGCATCAAAGATCATTGACAAAGAAACCTTTGATGACCTACAGAAGGGAAAAACCACCACACAGGATGTGATGTTGAGAGAAACAGTGAAAGAATACCTGGAGGGCAAAGGCAGTATTGCAGGCATTGCTGTACTCTCATCCAATCAGAGAATGAGCATTTATGACGCAATGAAGAAAGGTGTACTGATGCCCGGAACAGCACTAGTTCTACTGGAGGCACAAGCTTCGACTGGATTCATGATTGATCCTGTAGAAAATAAAAAGTTCACGGTGGATGAGGCCATCAAAAACAAACTTGTTGGCCCAGAATATCATGCAAAGCTGCGTTCTGCTGAGCGAGCAGTTACTGGATACAAAGACCCATACTCAGGTGAAACTATATCCCTGTTTCAAGCACTGTCAAAAGACCTCATGGTTAAAGAACATGGGATTCGCCTTCTTGAGGCGCAAATTGCAACAGGTGGAATAATAGATCCGATACACAGCCACAGACTACCAACAGAAGTGGCCTTCAAGAGAGGCTATTTTAATGAAGAAATGAACGCCATACTAGAGGATTCTGGGGATGACACAAAGGGTTTTTTTGACCCAAACACAGAAGATAATCTAACTTACGTTCAGCTGATGCAAAGGTGCGTCACTGATCCCATCACTGGACTGTGTCTCCTGCCTCTCCTCTCCAAGTCAGACAGGCTGAATTTCAACTTTATTGACTACAAAACTAAAATGGTCTTCAAAGAGGAGAAGGTTAATGTGACATACGGGAAGTACATGGGAATGACAGTATCACTGTGGGAACTCCTGATGTCGGAATACTTTGATGAACAACAGAGGCAAGACATCATTCAAAAGTTCCGAGAGGGAAAGCTCAATATCAAGATGATTATCACAATGGTTCTTGAAGTCATAGAAAAGTCTGTAAAAACAACTAATGTTGTCTTTGAAGGCATCAGAGAAACTGTTACAGCCAAACAGCTTATGGAAGCAGATATCATTAGTAAGGAGGTAATGGAGGATCTGAAAAAGGGAAGAATGTCAGTGAGGGAAGTGATAGAAGATGAAAATGTGAATGTGTACCTACAGGGGAAAGACAGCATCGCAGGCATTCTGCTTCCTGATTCTCGAATCATGACCATCTACCAGGCCAAACAAAAAGGAAAGCTGATGCCAGGAACTGCTCTGATTCTACTGGAGGCACAAGCAGCAACAGGGTTCATGATTGACCCTATTGGAAACAGAAAGTTTTCGGTGGATGATGCTATTAAAGCAAAGATTGTGGGGCCTGATGTGTGTCAAAAGTTGCGCTCAGCAGAAAAAGCGGTCACTGGGTACAGAAATCCATATGATGGCAAAATAATCTCTTTGTTCCAAGCCATGCAAAAAGATCTCATCGTAAAAGACCATGGCATTCGACTCCTGGAGGCACAAATTGCCACTGGTGGGATCATTGACCCAGTCAACAGCCATCGAATTCCTGTCCATGTGGCCTATAAGAGGGGATACTTCACTGAGGAAATGAATGAGATCCTGGCTGATCCAAGTGATGACACCAAAGGATTCTTTGATCCCAACACCCATGAGAACCTGACATACTTGCAGCTCATGGCCAGATGTGTAATAGATCCCAGTACAGGTCTGTGCCTCTTGCCACTAAAAAGCAAAAGTAACAGAATTAACATAGATGATAGTATTAGGGAGACATTCAAAACAACAACAGTTACTGTTAAGTATGGCAGGTTCAAGGGCAAGCACACAACACTCTGGGATCTTATCAATTCAGAGTATTTGACGGAAGACAAAAGACAGGAGTTTTTCAAGCTCTTTAAGTCAAGGAAAATCACAATTGAGCAACTCATTGTCACCATTGTAGAGGTCATTGAGAGTAAGGAGATAAAACGACAAGCAAGGCTGAACTTTAAAGGTCTCAGAGGAGAGGTCTCTGTTGTGGATCTTTTGGAGCTTGAAATAGTGGATGAAAAAACATACAACAGTTTGATTGATGGAAAGATTACAAGCAACGATGTGATGAAAATTGACAGTGTGAGAGATTACCTTCAAGGGAAAAGTTGTGTAGCTGGGGTGATACTGCAACCCTCCAATCAGAAGCTAAGCATCTATGAGGCACAGAGAATTGGCATTCTCACACCTGGCACGGCCCTCTGCCTCCTTGAAGCACAAGCGGCTACAGGGTTCATTGTTGATCCTCTGAAAAACAATAAGCTCACAGTGAAACAAGCTCTCAGAGAAAAGGTGATTTGTCCCCAGATGCATGAAAAGCTTTTGTCTGCAGAGAGGGCTGTCACTGGTTACAGAGATCCATACAGTGGTCAAAATATCTCACTTTTCCAAGCCTTGCAAAAGGATCTAATTGTCAAGCAGCATGGCATCTGTTTACTTGAGGCCCAGATTGCTACAGGTGGTATCATTGATCCTTTGAAGTGTATTCACTTACCTCTTGAGGTTGCATACAGGAAAGGATATTTTGATGCAGAACTTAATAAGGTCCTATCAGACCCAACTAATGACACAAAGGGATTTTTTGACCCAAAGACACAACACAATCTGACATATATGGAGATGTTGGGTAGATGTGTAAAAGATAATGAAACAGGACTGTTTCTCCTGCCACTGAATGACAAGCCAAAAGTTACTGAAACAAAGGAAAAAGTGTACTCGAACACAGAGATAAAGCAAGAGTTTAAAAAGACAGCTGTGAGCATATCAGTAGGACACTACTCAGGAAAATCTGTTTCTCTATGGGACTTGATTCACTCTGGGTACTTTACTGAAGATCAGCAGCTTGATTTCTTTGAAAAATACAGAACAAGGAAGATCAACACACAAACCCTAATCACATTAGTGATTTCCACCATTGAAAAACTGGAGAAGAGTGAAACTCCCAAAATGATAATGGGCCTGAGAAAACCTGTCTCTGCACAACAACTACTGGATTCTGATATAATTGATGCAGATATATTCAAACAGGTGAATGAAGGAAAACTCACTCTTGAAGCAGTAATCCAACGTGAACCTGTGGGAGGATACATGAAGGGAACCGGAAGCATTGCTGGAATTAAGGTTCATCCATCCCAGAAAGTAATGAGCATATATGAAGCAAAAAAGGAAGATCTGTTGACACCTGGCATTGCACTTCTACTGCTTGAAGCACAGGCAGCAACAGGATGGGTCATTGATCCTCTCAAAAACAAGTTATATACTGTTGATGAGGCAGCTAGACAGAAAGTAATTGGACCAGATGTACATGAGCAACTTCTCTTAGCTGAAAGAGCTGTCACTGGCTATAAAGATCCATACACAGATGCAACAATATCACTGTTCGAAGCCATGAATGAAAAGCTGATTCAAAGAAGTGATGGTATTCGTCTCCTTGAGGCACAGATTGCAACCGGAGGAATCGTTGACCCGAATCAAAGTCACAGGCTACCTGTTCATGTTGCTATTAAAAAGGGATATCTGGATGAAGAAATAAGCAAAACTCTGGTGAACCCCACTGATAATGCAAAGGGATTTTTCGACCCAAACACAAAAGAAAAGCTCTCTTACCTTCAGCTGATAAAGCGATGTGAGAAAGATCCTAAAACTGGGCAACTTCTTGTACCCCTGTATCAAAATGAATCCCATGTATTTCACACGGATGAGCAAATAGAGCTTACATTCAAAAACCAAACTATAGCCATAAATGCAGGAAGATTTAAAGACAAAGAGGTGACATTGTGGGAAGTGTTAATCTCTGAATACATATCAGAACAAAAAAGGGAGCAGCTCATACAACAATACAAGACAAGAGCCACAAAAATAGATGAGTTAACTGAAATACTCACCGTTATCATTACAGAGGTATCATCCAAAGAAAGAAAGTTCAAAGGACTAAGAAAGCAGGTCTCAGCTAGTGAGTTGTATGAGTCAAAGATTATCACAAAGGAGCTTTTCACACAGATTATACAAGGAGAAGTAACAGAAGAGAATGTTAACAAAATGGAAATGATTCAGAAATACCTGGGAGCTACAAACTGTATAGCAGGTGTCAGAGTCGAATCTACAAAGAAAGTTATGAGCATCTACGAAGCAAGAACCAAAGGCCTGCTGACAGCTGGCACATCACTTGTACTGCTTGAGGCCCAAGCTGCAACTGGCTTTGTCATTGACCCAGTGAACAACAAGAAACTTTCAGTAGAGGTTGCTGTAGCTCAAAAAGTGGTTGGCAGTGAGTGGAAAAACAAACTTCTTTCAGCAGAAAGGGCAGTTACAGGATACAAAGATCCCTACACTGGAAACACAATTTCATTGTTCCAGGCCTTGAAAAAAGATCTCATCGTCAAAGATCATGGAATTCGTCTACTTGAAGCGCAAATTGCCACCGGAGGCATAATTGACCCAGTGTACAGTCACAGAGTGCCTGTACAGGTGGCATACACAAGAGGTTACTTTGACAAGGAAATGAACCAGATTCTGTCTGACTCTGATGATGACACCAAGGGCTTCTTTGATCCCAACACACAAGAGAACCTCACCTATCTTCAGCTGGTGGAGAGGTGTGTCATAGATCCCATTACAGGCCTTAGCTTACTTGTGATTACAAAGAAAGGCGAGTTTTATTTCTTTGTCGATGAGGCAACAAAACTAATTTTGAAATCTACAACAACAACCAGAGCAGAGGGAAAATACCAAGGAACAACCGTGTCTCTCTGGGATATGCTCTACTCCAAATACATCACTGAGGAAAAGAGGAGAGAGCTTGTAAAAAAGTACAAGTCTGGATCAATCACAATCGAGCGCTTCTTGGAAATAATCCTGACTATCATTGAGCAGCAGAGCACAACAACCGCTCAGTCATCAATCGTCATGTGCCAACCACCAGAAAGAAAAGTGGACAGCAGCACAATCAAATCTACCATCACCACTACAGTCACAGAGACCAATGAAGTTCAAAACTTCCATGGAATCAGAAAGGATGTCACTGCTGCTGAGTTGCTTGAATCAGAAATCATCAATGAGGATCTCTACAAAAGCCTTACAGCTGGAACAGTCACAGTGACAGAAGTGAGTGAAATGGATTCAGTGCGTAAGTACTTAGAGGGAACTAACAGCATTGCAGGAGTGTACCTGCAGTCCACCAAAGAGACCCTAAGTATCAATGAAGCCAGAAGCAAAGGTCTGCTGACTCCTGGTACTTCTCTGGTTCTGCTGGAGGCCCAAGCTGCAACTGGCTTTGTCATTGACCCTGTGAACAACAAGAAACTTTCAGTAGAGGAGGCTGTAGCTCAAAAAGTGGTTGGCAGTGAGTGGAAAAACAAACTTCTTTCAGCAGAAAGGGCAGTTACAGGATACAAAGATCCCTACACTGGAAACACAATTTCATTGTTCCAGGCCTTGAAAAAAGATCTCATCGTCAAAGATCATGGAATTCGTCTACTTGAAGCGCAAATTGCCACCGGAGGCATAATTGACCCAGTGTACAGTCACAGAGTGCCTGTACAGGTGGCATACACAAGAAAATACTTTGACGAGGAAATGAACCAGATTCTGTCTGACCCTGATGATGACACCAAGGGCTTCTTTGATCCCAACACACAAGAGAACCTCACCTATCTTCAGCTGGTGGAGAGGTGTGTCACAGATCCCATTACAGGCCTTAGCTTACTTGTGATTGCAAAGAAAGGCGAGTTTTATTTCTTTGTCGATGAGGCAACAAAACTCATTTTGAAATCTACAACAACAACCAGAGCAGAGGGAAAATACCAAGGAACAACCGTGTCTCTCTGGGATATGCTCTACTCCAAATACATCACTGAGGAAAAGAGGAGAGAGCTTGTAAAAAAGTACAAGTCTGGATCAATCACAATCGAGCGCTTCTTGGAAATAATCCTGACTATCATTGAGCAGCAGAGCACAACAACCGCTCAGTCATCAATCGTCATGTGCCAACCACCAGAAAGAAAAGTGGACAGCAGCACAATCAAATCTACCATCACCACTACAGTCACAGAGACCAATGAAGTTCAAAACTTCCATGGAATCAGAAAGGATGTCACTGCTGCTGAGTTGCTTGAATCAGAAATCATCAATGAGGATCTCTACAAAAGCCTTACAGCTGGAACAGTCACAGTGACAGAAGTGAGTGAAATGGATTCAGTGCGTAAGTACTTAGAGGGAACTAACAGCATTGCAGGAGTGTACCTGCAGTCCACCAAAGAGACCCTAAGTATCAATGAAGCCAGAAGCAAAGGTCTGCTGACTCCTGGTACTTCTCTGGTTCTGCTGGAGGCCCAAGCTGCAACTGGCTTTGTCATTGACCCTGTGAACAACAAGAAACTTTCAGTAGAGGAGGCTGTAGCTCAAAAAGTGGTTGGCAGTGAGTGGAAAAACAAACTTCTTTCAGCAGAAAGGGCAGTTACAGGATACAAAGATCCCTACACTGGAAACACAATTTCATTGTTCCAGGCCTTGAAAAAAGATCTCATCGTCAAAGATCATGGAATTCGTCTACTTGAAGCGCAAATTGCCACCGGAGGCATAATTGACCCAGTGTACAGTCACAGAGTGCCTGTACAGGTGGCATACACAAGAGAATACTTTGACGAGGAAATGAACCAGATTCTGTCTGACCCTGATGATGACACCAAGGGCTTCTTTGATCCCAACACACAAGAGAACCTCACCTATCTTCAGCTGGTGGAGAGGTGTGTCACAGATCCCATTACAGGCCTTAGCTTACTTGTGATTGCAAAGAAAGGCGAGTTTTATTTCTTTGTCGATGAGGCAACAAAACTAATTTTGAAATCTACAACAACAACCAGAGCAGAGGGAAAATACCAAGGAACAACCGTGTCTCTCTGGGATATGCTCTACTCCAAATACATCACTGAGGAAAAGAGGAGAGAGCTTGTAAAAAAGTACAAGTCTGGATCAATCACAATCGAGCGCTTCTTGGAAATAATCCTGACTATCATTGAGCAGCAGAGCACAACAACCGCTCAGTCATCAATCGTCATGTGCCAACCACCAGAAAGAAAAGTGGACAGCAGCACAATCAAATCTACCATCACCACTACAGTCACAGAGACCAATGAAGTTCAAAACTTCCATGGAATCAGAAAGGATGTCACTGCTGCTGAGTTGCTTGAATCAGAAATCATCAATGAGGATCTCTACAAAAGCCTTACAGCTGGAACAGTCACAGTGACAGAAGTGAGTGAAATGGATTCAGTGCGTAAGTACTTAGAGGGAACTAACAGCATTGCAGGTGTGTACCTGCAGTCCACCAAAGAGACCCTAAGTATCAATGAAGCCAGAAGCAAAGGTCTGCTGACTCCTGGTACTTCTCTGGTTCTGCTGGAGGCCCAAGCTGCAACTGGCTTTGTCATTGACCCTGTGAACAACAAGAAACTTTCAGTAGAGGAGGCTGTAGCTCAAAAAGTGGTTGGCAGTGAGTGGAAAAACAAACTTCTTTCAGCAGAAAGGGCAGTTACAGGATACAAAGATCCCTACACTGGAAACACAATTTCATTGTTCCAGGCCTTGAAAAAAGATCTCATCGTCAAAGATCATGGAATTCGTCTACTTGAAGCGCAAATTGCCACCGGAGGCATAATTGACCCAGTGTACAGTCACAGAGTGCCTGTACAGGTGGCATACACAAGAAAATACTTTGACGAGGAAATGAACCAGATTCTGTCTGACCCTGATGATGACACCAAGGGCTTCTTTGATCCCAACACACAAGAGAACCTCACCTATCTTCAGCTGGTGGAGAGGTGTGTCACAGATCCCATTACAGGCCTTAGCTTACTTGTGATTGCAAAGAAAGGCGAGTTTTATTTCTTTGTCGATGAGGCAACAAAACTAATTTTGAAATCTACAACAACAACCAGAGCAGAGGGAAAATACCAACGAACAACCGTGTCTCTCTGGGATATGCTCTACTCCAAATACATCACTGAGGAAAAGAGGAGAGAGCTTGTAAAAAAGTACAAGTCTGGATCAATCACAATCGAGCGCTTCTTGGAAATAATCCTGACTATCATTGAGCAGCAGAGCACAACAACCGCTCAGTCATCAATCGTCATGTGCCAACCACCAGAAAGAAAAGTGGACAGCAGCACAATCAAATCTACCATCACCACTACAGTCACAGAGACCAATGAAGTTCAAAACTTCCATGGAATCAGAAAGGATGTCACTGCTGCTGAGTTGCTTGAATCAAAATCATCAATGAGGATCTCTACAAAAGCCTTACAGCTGGAACAGTCACAGTGACAGAAGTGAGTGAAATGGATTCAGTGCGTAAGTACTTAGAGGGAACTAACAGCATTGCAGGTGTGTACCTGCAGTCCACCAAAGAGACCCTAAGTATCAATGAAGCCAGAAGCAAAGGTCTGCTGACTCCTGGTACTTCTCTGGTTCTGCTGGAGGCCCAAGCTGCAACTGGCTTTGTCATTGACCCTGTGAACAACAAGAAACTTTCAGTAGAGGAGGCTGTAGCTCAAAAAGTGGTTGGCAGTGAGTGGAAAAACAAACTTCTTTCAGCAGAAAGGGCAGTTACAGGATACAAAGATCCCTACACTGGAAACACAATTTCATTGTTCCAGGCCTTGAAAAAAGATCTCATCGTCAAAGATCATGGAATTCGTCTACTTGAAGCGCAAATTGCCACCGGAGGCATAATTGACCCAGTGTACAGTCACAGAGTGCCTGTACAGGTGGCATACACAAGAAAATACTTTGACGAGGAAATGAACCAGATTCTGTCTGACCCTGATGATGACACCAAGGGCTTCTTTGATCCCAACACACAAGAGAACCTCACCTATCTTCAGCTGGTGGAGAGGTGTGTCACAGATCCCATTACAGGCCTTAGCTTACTTGTGATTGCAAAGAAAGGCGAGTTTTATTTCTTTGTCGATGAGGCAACAAAACTCATTTTGAAATCTACAACAACAACCAGAGCAGAGGGAAAATACCAACGAACAACCGTGTCTCTCTGGGATATGCTCTACTCCAAATACATCACTGAGGAAAAGAGGAGAGAGCTTGTAAAAAAGTACAAGTCTGGATCAATCACAATCGAGCGCTTCTTGGAAATAATCCTGACTATCATTGAGCAGCAGAGCACAACAACCGCTCAGTCATCAATCGTCATGTGCCAACCACCAGAAAGAAAAGTGGACAGCAGCACAATCAAATCTACCATCACCACTACAGTCACAGAGACCAATGAAGTTCAAAACTTCCATGGAATCAGAAAGGATGTCACTGCTGCTGAGTTGCTTGAATCAGAAATCATCAATGAGGATCTCTACAAAAGCCTTACAGCTGGAACAGTCACAGTGACAGAAGTGAGTGAAATGGATTCAGTGCGTAAGTACTTAGAGGGAACTAACAGCATTGCAGGTGTGTACCTGCAGTCCACCAAAGAGACCCTAAGTATCAATGAAGCCAGAAGCAAAGGTCTGCTGACTCCTGGTACTTCTCTCGTTCTGCTGGAGGCCCAAGCTGCAACTGGCTTTGTCATTGACCCTGTGAACAACAAGAAACTTTCAGTAGAGGAGGCTGTAGCTCAAAAAGTGGTTGGCAGTGAGTGGAAAAACAAACTTCTTTCAGCAGAAAGGGCAGTTACAGGATACAAAGATCCCTACACTGGAAACACAATTTCATTGTTCCAGGCCTTGAAAAAAGATCTCATCGTCAAAGATCATGGAATTCGTCTACTTGAAGCGCAAATTGCCACCGGAGGCATAATTGACCCAGTGTACAGTCACAGAGTGCCTGTACAGGTGGCATACACAAGAGAATACTTTGACGAGGAAATGAACCAGATTCTGTCTGACCCTGATGATGACACCAAGGGCTTCTTTGATCCCAACACACAAGAGAACCTCACCTATCTTCAGCTGGTGGAGAGGTGTGTCACAGATCCCATTACAGGCCTTAGCTTACTTGTGATTGCAAAGAAAGGCGAGTTTTATTTCTTTGTCGATGAGGCAACAAAACTCATTTTGAAATCTACAACAACAACCAGAGCAGAGGGAAAATACCAAGGAACAACCGTGTCTCTCTGGGATATGCTCTACTCCAAATACATCACTGAGGAAAAGAGGAGAGAGCTTGTAAAAAAGTACAAGTCTGGATCAATCACAATCGAGCGCTTCTTGGAAATAATCCTGACTATCATTGAGCAGCAGAGCACAACAACCGCTCAGTCATCAATCGTCATGTGCCAACCACCAGAAAGAAAAGTGGACAGCAGCACAATCAAATCTACCATCACCACTACAGTCACAGAGACCAATGAAGTTCAAAACTTCCATGGAATCAGAAAGGATGTCACTGCTGCTGAGTTGCTTGAATCAGAAATCATCAATGAGGATCTCTACAAAAGCCTTACAGCTGGAACAGTCACAGTGACAGAAGTGAGTGAAATGGATTCAGTGCGTAAGTACTTAGAGGGAACTAACAGCATTGCAGGTGTGTACCTGCAGTCCACCAAAGAGACCCTAAGTATCAATGAAGCCAGAAGCAAAGGTCTGCTGACTCCTGGTACTTCTCTGGTTCTGCTGGAGGCCCAAGCTGCAACTGGCTTTGTCATTGACCCTGTGAACAACAAGAAACTTTCAGTAGAGGAGGCTGTAGCTCAAAAAGTGGTTGGCAGTGAGTGGAAAAACAAACTTCTTTCAGCAGAAAGGGCAGTTACAGGATACAAAGATCCCTACACTGGAAACACAATTTCATTGTTCCAGGCCTTGAAAAAAGATCTCATCGTCAAAGATCATGGAATTCGTCTACTTGAAGCGCAAATTGCCACCGGAGGCATAATTGACCCAGTGTACAGTCACAGAGTGCCTGTACAGGTGGCATACACAAGAGAATACTTTGACGAGGAAATGAACCAGATTCTGTCTGACCCTGATGATGACACCAAGGGCTTCTTTGATCCCAACACACAAGAGAACCTCACCTATCTTCAGCTGGTGGAGAGGTGTGTCACAGATCCCATTACAGGCCTTAGCTTACTTGTGATTGCAAAGAAAGGCGAGTTTTATTTCTTTGTCGATGAGGCAACAAAACTCATTTTGAAATCTACAACAACAACCAGAGCAGAGGGAAAATACCAACGAACAACCGTGTCTCTCTGGGATATGCTCTACTCCAAATACATCACTGAGGAAAAGAGGAGAGAGCTTGTAAAAAAGTACAAGTCTGGATCAATCACAATCGAGCGCTTCTTGGAAATAATCCTGACTATCATTGAGCAGCAGAGCACAACAACCGCTCAGTCATCAATCGTCATGTGCCAACCACCAGAAAGAAAAGTGGACAGCAGCACAATCAAATCTACCATCACCACTACAGTCACAGAGACCAATGAAGTTCAAAACTTCCATGGAATCAGAAAGGATGTCACTGCTGCTGAGTTGCTTGAATCAGAAATCATCAATGAGGATCTCTACAAAAGCCTTACAGCTGGAACAGTCACAGTGACAGAAGTGAGTGAAATGGATTCAGTGCGTAAGTACTTAGAGGGAACTAACAGCATTGCAGGTGTGTACCTGCAGTCCACCAAAGAGACCCTAAGTATCAATGAAGCCAGAAGCAAAGGTCTGCTGACTCCTGGTACTTCTCTGGTTCTGCTGGAGGCCCAAGCTGCAACTGGCTTTGTCATTGACCCTGTGAACAACAAGAAACTTTCAGTAGAGGAGGCTGTAGCTCAAAAAGTGGTTGGCAGTGAGTGGAAAAACAAACTTCTTTCAGCAGAAAGGGCAGTTACAGGATACAAAGATCCCTACACTGGAAACACAATTTCATTGTTCCAGGCCTTGAAAAAAGATCTCATCGTCAAAGATCATGGAATTCGTCTACTTGAAGCGCAAATTGCCACCGGAGGCATAATTGACCCAGTGTACAGTCACAGAGTGCCTGTACAGGTGGCATACACAAGAAATACTTTGACGAGGAAATGAACCAGATTCTGTCTGACCCTGATGATGACACCAAGGGCTTCTTTGATCCCAACACACAAGAGAACCTCACCTATCTTCAGCTGGTGGAGAGGTGTGTCACAGATCCCATTACAGGCCTTAGCTTACTTGTGATTGCAAAGAAAGGCGAGTTTTATTTCTTTGTCGATGAGGCAACAAAACTCATTTTGAAATCTACAACAACAACCAGAGCAGAGGGAAAATACCAACGAACAACCGTGTCTCTCTGGGATATGCTCTACTCCAAATACATCACTGAGGAAAAGAGGAGAGAGCTTGTAAAAAAGTACAAGTCTGGATCAATCACAATCGAGCGCTTCTTGGAAATAATCCTGACTATCATTGAGCAGCAGAGCACAACAACCGCTCAGTCATCAATCGTCATGTGCCAACCACCAGAAAGAAAAGTGGACAGCAGCACAATCAAATCTACCATCACCACTACAGTCACAGAGACCAATGAAGTTCAAAACTTCCATGGAATCAGAAAGGATGTCACTGCTGCTGAGTTGCTTGAATCAGAAATCATCAATGAGGATCTCTACAAAAGCCTTACAGCTGGAACAGTCACAGTGACAGAAGTGAGTGAAATGGATTCAGTGCGTAAGTACTTAGAGGGAACTAACAGCATTGCAGGAGTGTACCTGCAGTCCACCAAAGAGACCCTAAGTATCAATGAAGCCAGAAGCAAAGGTCTGCTGACTCCTGGTACTTCTCTGGTTCTGCTGGAGGCCCAAGCTGCAACTGGCTTTGTCATTGACCCTGTGAACAACAAGAAACTTTCAGTAGAGGAGGCTGTAGCTCAAAAAGTGGTTGGCAGTGAGTGGAAAAACAAACTTCTTTCAGCAGAAAGGGCAGTTACAGGATACAAAGATCCCTACACTGGAAACACAATTTCATTGTTCCAGGCCTTGAAAAAAGATCTCATCGTCAAAGATCATGGAATTCGTCTACTTGAAGCGCAAATTGCCACCGGAGGCATAATTGACCCAGTGTACAGTCACAGAGTGCCTGTACAGGTGGCATACACAAGAAAATACTTTGACGAGGAAATGAACCAGATTCTGTCTGACCCTGATGATGACACCAAGGGCTTCTTTGATCCCAACACACAAGAGAACCTCACCTATCTTCAGCTGGTGGAGAGGTGTGTCACAGATCCCATTACAGGCCTTAGCTTACTTGTGATTGCAAAGAAAGGCGAGTTTTATTTCTTTGTCGATGAGGCAACAAAACTCATTTTGAAATCTACAACAACAACCAGAGCAGAGGGAAAATACCAACGAACAACCGTGTCTCTCTGGGATATGCTCTACTCCAAATACATCACTGAGGAAAAGAGGAGAGAGCTTGTAAAAAAGTACAAGTCTGGATCAATCACAATCGAGCGCTTCTTGGAAATAATCCTGACTATCATTGAGCAGCAGAGCACAACAACCGCTCAGTCATCAATCGTCATGTGCCAACCACCAGAAAGAAAAGTGGACAGCAGCACAATCAAATCTACCATCACCACTACAGTCACAGAGACCAATGAAGTTCAAAACTTCCATGGAATCAGAAAGGATGTCACTGCTGCTGAGTTGCTTGAATCAGAAATCATCAATGAGGATCTCTACAAAAGCCTTACAGCTGGAACAGTCACAGTGACAGAAGTGAGTGAAATGGATTCAGTGCGTAAGTACTTAGAGGGAACTAACAGCATTGCAGGAGTGTACCTGCAGTCCACCAAAGAGACCCTAAGTATCAATGAAGCCAGAAGCAAAGGTCTGCTGACTCCTGGTACTTCTCTGGTTCTGCTGGAGGCCCAAGCTGCAACTGGCTTTGTCATTGACCCTGTGAACAACAAGAAACTTTCAGTAGAGGAGGCTGTAGCTCAAAAAGTGGTTGGCAGTGAGTGGAAAAACAAACTTCTTTCAGCAGAAAGGGCAGTTACAGGATACAAAGATCCCTACACTGGAAACACAATTTCATTGTTCCAGGCCTTGAAAAAAGATCTCATCGTCAAAGATCATGGAATTCGTCTACTTGAAGCGCAAATTGCCACCGGAGGCATAATTGACCCAGTGTACAGTCACAGAGTGCCTGTACAGGTGGCATACACAAGAAAATACTTTGACGAGGAAATGAACCAGATTCTGTCTGACCCTGATGATGACACCAAGGGCTTCTTTGATCCCAACACACAAGAGAACCTCACCTATCTTCAGCTGGTGGAGAGGTGTGTCACAGATCCCATTACAGGCCTTAGCTTACTTGTGATTGCAAAGAAAGGCGAGTTTTATTTCTTTGTCGATGAGGCAACAAAACTCATTTTGAAATCTACAACAACAACCAGAGCAGAGGGAAAATACCAACGAACAACCGTGTCTCTCTGGGATATGCTCTATTCCAAATACATCACTGAGGAAAAGAGGAGAGAGCTTGTAAAAAAGTACAAGTCTGGATCAATCACAATCGAGCGCTTCTTGGAAATAATCCTGACTATCATTGAGCAGCAGAGCACAACAACCGCTCAGTCATCAATCGTCATGTGCCAACCACCAGAAAGAAAAGTGGACAGCAGCACAATCAAATCTACCATCACCACTACAGTCACAGAGACCAATGAAGTTCAAAACTTCCATGGAATCAGAAAGGATGTCACTGCTGCTGAGTTGCTTGAATCAGAAATCATCAATGAGGATCTCTACAAAAGCCTTACAGCTGGAACAGTCACAGTGACAGAAGTGAGTGAAATGGATTCAGTGCGTAAGTACTTAGAGGGAACTAACAGCATTGCAGGTGTGTACCTGCAGTCCACCAAAGAGACCCTAAGTATCAATGAAGCCAGAAGCAAAGGTCTGCTGACTCCTGGTACGTCTCTGGTTCTGCTGGAGGCCCAAGCTGCAACTGGCTTTGTCATTGACCCTGTGAACAACAAGAAACTTTCAGTAGAGGAGGCTGTAGCTCAAAAAGTGGTTGGCAGTGAGTGGAAAAACAAACTTCTTTCAGCAGAAAGGGCAGTTACAGGATACAAAGATCCCTACACTGGAAACACAATTTCATTGTTCCAGGCCTTGAAAAAAGATCTCATCGTCAAAGATCATGGAATTCGTCTACTTGAAGCGCAAATTGCCACCGGAGGCATAATTGACCCAGTGTACAGTCACAGAGTGCCTGTACAGGTGGCATACACAAGAGAATACTTTGACGAGGAAATGAACCAGATTCTGTCTGACCCTGATGATGACACCAAGGGCTTCTTTGATCCCAACACACAAGAGAACCTCACCTATCTTCAGCTGGTGGAGAGGTGTGTCACAGATCCCATTACAGGCCTTAGCTTACTTGTGATTGCAAAGAAAGGCGAGTTTTATTTCTTTGTCGATGAGGCAACAAAACTAATTTTGAAATCTACAACAACAACCAGAGCAGAGGGAAAATACCAACGAACAACCGTGTCTCTCTGGGATATGCTCTACTCCAAATACATCACTGAGGAAAAGAGGAGAGAGCTTGTAAAAAAGTACAAGTCTGGATCAATCACAATCGAGCGCTTCTTGGAAATAATCCTGACTATCATTGAGCAGCAGAGCACAACAAACGCTCAGTCATCAATCGTCATGTGCCAACCACCAGAAAGAAAAGTGGACAGCAGCACAATCAAATCTACCATCACCACTACAGTCACAGAGACCAATGAAGTTCAAAACTTCCATGGAATCAGAAAGGATGTCACTGCTGCTGAGTTGCTTGAATCAGAAATCATCAATGAGGATCTCTACAAAAGCCTTACAGCTGGAACAGTCACAGTGACAGAAGTGAGTGAAATGGATTCAGTGCGTAAGTACTTAGAGGGAACTAACAGCATTGCAGGAGTGTACCTGCAGTCCACCAAAGAGACCCTAAGTATCAATGAAGCCAGAAGCAAAGGTCTGCTGACTCCTGGTACTTCTCTGGTTCTGCTGGAGGCCCAAGCTGCAACTGGCTTTGTCATTGACCCTGTGAACAACAAGAAACTTTCAGTAGAGGAGGCTGTAGCTCAAAAAGTGGTTGGCAGTGAGTGGAAAAACAAACTTCTTTCAGCAGAAAGGGCAGTTACAGGATACAAAGATCCCTACACTGGAAACACAATTTCATTGTTCCAGGCCTTAAAAAAAGATCTCATCGTCAAAGATCATGGAATTCGTCTACTTGAAGCGCAAATTGCCACCGGAGGCATAATTGACCCAGTGTACAGTCACAGAGTGCCTGTACAGGTGGCATACACAAGAAAATACTTTGATGAGGAAATGAACCAGATTCTGTCTGACCCTGATGATGACACCAAGGGCTTCTTTGATCCCAACACACAAGAGAACCTCACCTATCTTCAGCTGGTGGAGAGGTGTGTCACAGATCCCATTACAGGCCTTAGCTTACTTGTGATTGCAAAGAAAGGCGAGTTTTATTTCTTTGTCGATGAGGCAACAAAACTCATTTTGAAATCTACAACAACAACCAGAGCAGAGGGGAAATGCCAAGGAACAACCGTGTCTCTCTGGGATATGCTCTACTCCAAATACATCACTGAGGAAAAGAGGAGAGAGCTTGTGCAAAAGTACAAGTCTGGATCAATCACAATCGAGCGCTTCTTGGAAATAATCCTGACTATCATTGAGCAGCAGAGCACAACAACCGCTCAGTCATCAATCGTCATGTGCCAACCACCAGAAAGAAAAGTGGACAGCAGCACAATCAAATCTACCATCACCACTACAGTCACAGAGACCAATGAAGTTCAAAACTTCCATGGAATCAGAAAGGATGTCACTGCTGCTGAGTTGCTTGAATCAGAAATCATCAATGAGGATCTCTACAAAAGCCTTACAGCTGGAACAGTCACAGTGACAGAAGTGAGTGAAATGGATTCAGTGCGTAAGTACTTAGAGGGAACTAACAGCATTGCAGGTGTGTACCTGCAGTCCACCAAAGAGACCCTAAGTATCAATGAAGCCAGAAGCAAAGGTCTGCTGACTCCTGGTACTTCTCTGGTTCTGCTGGAGGCCCAAGCTGCAACTGGCTTTGTCATTGACCCTGTGAACAACAAGAAACTTTCAGTAGAGGAGGCTGTAGCTCAAAAAGTGGTTGGCAGTGAGTGGAAAAACAAACTTCTTTCAGCAGAAAGGGCAGTTACAGGATACAAAGATCCCTACACTGGAAACACAATTTCATTGTTCCAGGCCTTGAAAAAAGATCTCATCGTCAAAGATCATGGAATTCGTCTACTTGAAGCGCAAATTGCCACCGGAGGCATAATTGACCCAGTGTACAGTCACAGAGTGCCTGTACAGGTGGCATACACAAGAAAATACTTTGACGAGGAAATGAACCAGATTCTGTCTGACCCTGATGATGACACCAAGGGCTTCTTTGATCCCAACACACAAGAGAACCTCACCTATCTTCAGCTGGTGGAGAGGTGTGTCACAGATCCCATTACAGGCCTTAGCTTACTTGTGATTGCAAAGAAAGGCGAGTTTTATTTCTTTGTCGATGAGGCAACAAAACTCATTTTGAAATCTACAACAACAACCAGAGCAGAGGGGAAATGCCAAGGAACAACCGTGTCTCTCTGGGATATGCTCTACTCCAAATATATCACTGAGGAAAAGAGGAGAGAGCTTGTGCAAAAGTACAAGTCTGGATCAATCACAATCGAGCGCTTCTTGGAAATAATCCTGACAATCATTGAGTAGCATGTGCCAACCACCAGAAAGAAAAGTGGACAGGAAACGAGGAAATGAACCAGATTCTGTCTGACCCTGATGACACCAAGGGCTTCTTTGATCCCAACACACAAGAGAACCTCACCTATCTTCAGCTGGTGGAGAGGTGTGTCACAGATCCCATTACAGGCCTTAGCTTACTCTCATTGCACAAAAAAACTAAAGAAAAGCTTTCTACAAGCACTAACTCTTGTGCCATATTAGATTTTTTTTAAACTTTAGTTTAGTCAGAATTCTATATTCTAATTACTATTTCTCCTCTTAGAAGGAAAATAATTTTAGATTGTCGTTACAGAAACCAGAAACAAAGATACATACATACTGTAATGTGCTAAATACTGCTAGTTTTAACGGTTTAAAAAAAGAGTTGTATAGGATGAGGTGCTTTGGTTACACCATGTGCGATGTAGACCTTTTGAGCCAGCACCCACTAAATCAGGGTCGTGGCACTGACCCACCAAATTTGAATTTAGCCCTTATTAACCACCCTAACATGAAATCAACCTGGAGAAATGCAGAATAAATGGGCTGACAACCTCTCATTAACTGCAGAAACTGTCTAATTTCTAATCATCATTCTACATACATATTCTACATGGACTTTAATGCTTTTAATTAAACATGTCGAATCGCTGCTGTGAAGAAATGACACAGGTCTTATATTAGTTAGCACTGAAAAAATACAGTATATTCCGTATGTGTGGTTTGTTTTCTTCTGGTTTCTTGTCTCTTTATTACTTATTTCTCATCTTATTTGACTACATACATGGCAGTAACTGCGGTATCTAACATTTTAGATTTGCAATACCTATTTTACCTGTCGTTTCATGTTATTTGTGGGATCTACGGATTGGATTGTCTTTACACTGATGTATCTAGATGAGGTTCAGCTGAGCATATAGAAGCTGGACTTAGATATGTTTTACAACATTTAGGAAAAGGTTTTCTTACTGAATTTATGTATGCTTCTTAAGTAAACTATATTTTGCTTTGAACCGAAACCAGCCATGCACCTATTGTTTTTTTGTATTATTGTAAAACATTGCTTGTTCAAACTGTTTCATTGTGTGGCCCACTAAACAAGTGAGAAATTAATACTATATATTGTCTTTCTTTCAACAATTTGTTTCTTGTTCACATGTATTGGACACTTTTAGAGCCCTTAAAGCACCCATATTACTTCCTGTTCAACAACAAGAAAGCAAATCAAATAAAAACATGTTATTTCAAACAAGAGTGTGAAATGCTACTCTCACTTGAAAACATTTGAATGCACGTCCTTAACAAATGTATGAATGCAGCAAGAAAGTCCTCATTTGGTCATTTAGTAAATTTAGCTTGAAAGTGCAGCTGGAAGTATGACAAACTCGATAGTGACATGTTTAACATTTATTTTTAATATCAAATATTTCTTGATAATATTTTCTCTGCTATTATTGTGACTTGGCGTAAAAAGATTTATTTGAAAAAGAGGCAAAAATGACACAACTGAATATGACCCTGTAGGCTAACAGTTCAGGTGATTCATATAAATGTCACCCCTTACGCTACATGCAGACAGGGCTCTTATTTTGTAATAGTCCTCATCACAGTGGCCCAGGTGTAAGTACAGTCCAGGATACTTTGCTACATGTCATCCCCTCTCTCTCCCCTGCCTTTCCTGCCAGTCTCTTTCATCATCAATGAAGCAGAAATGCCCAAAGAATAATCTTAAAAATAAAATAAGAAATACAGCAGCAACAGTTTTTCTCACTGAATGCTAAATCCGTGCTTGTTAGCACAGTAAGGAGGCTTTTTGCATGAACTCTCTGTTCTGTTTTGTACGTATAAAACAACATTTACAAAAGCACCTGTGGGTAAGTTGTCCACATTCCTTGAACAAAAAAATCCACAAAGAAGTGCGTTTTAAGACATTAGCCTTTTTGAAACAGAATCAATATGACAACTACTCCAATTTGTCCAGCAGCCGGCGGATGTCTTCTTGGCCACGGTAAATTCTCTTCACTCCTCTTGGAAGATAACGGCAGGATGAAAGGTTGAGGTAGCTAAGAGCAGTCGTTTGGCCGATGACAGGCCTGCAAAATAAAGCACAGATACTAATTTCCTTCATTTGAAACCTTTGGAAAGATAAATGCAGTACTCAGGATTTACAAATGTCAATGCTTGATTCATGCTGTTTATGCTTACCTGCAGATTGTCTCTTAAAAGTATTGGTTCATAGTTTATTTGATTACTTGGACTGGTAGAGTTAAGAGGGAAAATGCTACATTCAGTACCTGAGGGCAGGTGGTGTGATCCTGGTCCCACTCAGGTTTAGTGAACGCAGGGTGTCTGCCTCTGTGGCCTGAGCGAGGTGACTCATCGCCATCTCCAAGTCGTCCTCGGTGAAGAGCTGATTTGCGATGTCGAGCTGTTGCAGCGTTCGACTCCATTTCTGAGTCACCATGTGAAGCTCCTTCTTAGGTGATGACAACCCAACATTGCTGCTGAAATACTGTCCCCAGAACAGACACTCAAGCTCTGCCAAATCACAGCGGAAGAAGGTAGCATTGATTAATAAACTGGGTTTTTGATGAAAATTCAGATCCCTGATATTATGAACACAGCTGGGTATTTTACGAGTAAATTCTAAATAATTACTATACCTTTGTACAAGTGCTCAAAGATAATGCGTTTTAAAAAAGCAAAGCAAGAGTAAGAATTTCTATGCCCCCGATTCATGTTCAGGTTATTGTGGATTAAATATGAAAAGACCAAACTAAGCTTTTCAGTATGGTCCCCAAATGAGGTCCAATAATAAATCATGCTTAAGTAACTTAGTAAACCCAAAGTGAACAAAGTTCAACTTTATGGAGCTAAATCCAGGCAAACAGTTTTGATCATTGGAAAAACAAATTGAAACTGAAAGTTCAAGTTTTGACTTTAAAAAAAATACAATAATATATTCAAACTAAAAATAAGTATGAAACGTTTTTTTGGCTTCAACTGAGAGGGGCGTCGAAATGTGAGTGACAGCAAAACAGAGAAGGCTGAGGACCTTCCTCAATCATGTTGCCTTCAGGAAATGATGATTCATCACTTTCTATTGGCAGTGACAAAGTTGTGTTTGGCACTTGGTGCTTTCCAAGCGAATACTACGCTGCGTTCACAGTGCCATGTGGAAGAGGGAAACATTAATCCTAAAGTGTGGCTGTTGAACGGCACAATCTGTCAGTTTATTGCTCTTATACTGATATTAATAATAATAATACATTTTATTTATAGAGCGCTTTTAAAAAAGGTACTCAAAGATGCTTTTAATAAAGCATATTGGTACAGAGTGCTGGGTTAACAGAACTTTCTCACGGGCAGTAATTTCTTTTACTACCAATCACGGGAATATGGTGTATAGAAAGTGTTGAATCATACTTCTCGAGGCACCTACGTTTCCTGAAGGAAACATGACTGAGGAAGGTCCTCAGCCTTTTTTGTTTTGCTGTCACTCACATTTCAACACCCCTCTCAGTTGAAGCCCCCCCCCCCCCCCCCACGCCAGATCAGGGCCAAAAGTCTGGAAGTGAAAAAATATGATCTGAAAGTTTGTAGTTTCTATTTTTTTTATGATCAAAACCTTTGGCCCAGATTTAGCTCCATAAAAGCCTAACTTATGTGGGCTTACCAAGGCAGGGTAGTGTTGCGAGACCGGATGGTGTGATTCGAGAACATCCTCGCAGGTCCAACACCCGCAGTCTGGTGGAGCCAAAGAGGATGTCCCACAAATCTTTGTCGGTCATGTAGGAATAAGAGGTGGTTGCGATACACAGCTCCTCCAGTAAAGGGAAGCCTAATGTTGAATCTGCACTATTACGCATCGTCTTATGCAGAGGTCTGACATTCAGCATCCGGAAGGTCTGGTGGGAAGTATAGATGTACAAGTCTCATGGGTAAATGTGGTGGTTCACTTTTAACACAAGTCGTCTGTAGGCTTCATTAGCTTCTATCTTTGTCTTTTCAAACCTGTTTTCGCTGATTCTTTTTTTTACCTTGAGTTTAGGGCATGCAATCTGTAGTGCCTGGATGAAAACGGGAAGTTCACAATCTTTACTGTCGAGCTTTGTGTTGACCTCCAACAACTCCAAATCAGGACAGTTCCCCTTCTGAAAAGACAAATACGATATGTTGAGTGTACCAAGTTCATCTGTCCGTAGCTTGGGCTGTGTGTAATGTAAACATTAAAAAACTAAATATTTTGGAGATAAAAGAGGGGTGGGGGGGGCTTACGGTGATGGCAGTCAGAAGTCTGTCATTCTTTATTCCATGAGTGAACAAAATGTGCTTGATCTGGCTCCCATGATTTTCAAGATACTCCAGGAGTCCCTCAACCTGAAACTAATACAAAAAAATGTACAATTCAAAATGTAACCAAGCAAGTGGTGAATGAACACCTGCTGGCTGTGACTGGAGTATCAAATTGGACAATAACTATCCATAATTAAGATAATAACATTAACATAATTTCATTCTTCATTCTGGCCTGTAAGTAGACAAACATAAATATCTACGGCTGAATTCATACCAAATTAGGCATTCCCGCAATTGCAGTGCCACTTAAACGGCCCATTTGAGTGACGCTCGTTTGGTAAACCCATTTCATTTCAATGGCTCATTGATCGCTGGTCACATGATTGTACACAGAAGCCTGACATAGGGTTGCATTTCTCCAGAAGCTGATTCTATTTCAACTTTTCTCCAGCATCCTCTGCAGTACCCATTGCCGCAGCCAAAACACACTACCCACGTTCAAATGAAAGCGCCGCAACGCCTGGTGTGATGCACCCTGCTTGTTGAATCTGTTCGTGCCATGTGTACACAGGGGGCCCATGCAAAATAGAGTGAACTGCTCTCATTGGACCACACCGAGGTCTGTGTCTTCAGTAACCGGGTCCATGATTTCTGGAAAGAGACATGGCTCTTTTCTTTGGCGCTTTCAACACCACAAGCCGAGTGCCATCTAGTTCCATTATATCTGAGAGACGACAGACATCTCTAGGTCACTATCTCCAACACTCTGTAACTCACACCAAAACGTTTTAGTTTGATAAATAGAACAAAAATATGTATTTTTTATTTTGGGATGAATTATCTCTTTTAAATTGACAGCGGCCAGCAATATGTTCTTTTTACCGTAAAAACAACTGAGCAGGTTCTGGATGTACCTCTGAATACTGGAGATCCATGCTCTGCAGAGAGCGGCTGTGCAGACCAAGGCTGTGGAAGGCTGTCGCAGCCAGGCCTGTGCAGTAGGAGAGCTTGAGGGAGCGAAGGTGGGGGCAGAACTGCGACACAACCTAAATGATCACAACATAAGCGGAGAAAACATATGGTAAATACAAAACGTGCTGATAAAATCTGCAACTTAGAACTTATCAGACAATACTTAGTAACAGAAATGCCTTAAAATTACTCTTATTTCAAAACAAAACTTTTCAAAGAGTTTATAAGCTCTTATTATTAACCAACAATGAATTTCATTATCGATTCATCTGCTGATTAATGATGTTTTGTCTATAAAATGTCCGATTATAATTTCCCTGAGCCCCAGGTGATGTGTTCAAATAGTCAACAACTCAAAACTAACAGAAAACAACTAAATGATTATTATTAATATTATTTTATTAATTATTTAATTATCAGTTCATTGGCTAATCTCTTCAGAAGCTTATAAAAGGACAGATGATTAGCTTTAATGACTAACCTCTAGTGCATAGGTAACATTGTTCTTCCAGTGACAGAGAGAGAAGTCTCGTAGCTGAGAGAATCTAGAGAACAAGAAGTACAGTTTATTATTATTTGTTTTTAAAAAGATATCAAAAATACAAGACATTTAAGCAAAACTACATCACAGTTCACATTATGTATTCGTCAAACCTCATCATAAAACTAATAACACGGACCTGTTCTGTGCCAGCCAGTTAAACGTCTCCTTAATCTTCATCTCAGTTTTAGGCAGCTGGGTTTTCCCGGGTGCAATCCAGCAGTGACCTACAGTCACTTTACGCCACAGGACCGGACTGGAGGCAGCAGCGTTCCACAGACGACACACTCTTCCCACCCTACACCCGAGACACAGAAGAAAAACATTTGTTGTATTCAGTTTGTAACGAACAAGCATAATCATCGGAGCTGCAGTAAGAACAACACATGATGACTATCCTGTCATCCGCTTACATGAAGGTATGACCAGCATAGCATTATAATCAGGATCAAAATACGTCAACAGAAACGTCCAGCGGACAAGGATCTTAAAAACTTTTGGATCCATCAACTTGATCGGTGTCTGCAGTGCTTTAACAACAACAGAGGATGTACAGACAAACGGTGGCCAGTCGCTGCCCGAGCAATTAAGCAGATTTCCTACATCAGGGATCTCTTTATCACACAAACTACAGCTCAAACTATTAGTGAATTAATAAGTGAGTCGACAGAAAATTAATCTGCAACAAATTCATGAATATTTGCTGGTTTTCTTATATGGCAGTTAATTGAATATATGTGGATTTTAGACTGTTAGTTGAACAAAATGGCCTGTTTAGGACAATTTTAAGACATGAGACTGAGTTCTTTGACATTGTGACACGTTCTTACATTTATTGGATCAAATGATGAATGAATAAAATAATCTTGCAGTTTCAACAATTACGTACATAATGATTTGCAGTCCTAACCATGAAATAGTTGAGTCTTTGAGTACCTAGAAAAGCGCAATACAACTTTAAATTAAATGTATTATTATGAAATAATACTTATATTCTGAATAATACATAAAATGATGAAGTTGATGTTCAATGCAAGGAAATGTGTAATACCTTTATGTATTAAAACAAAACTCTTCCAATTAATTGATTTATTTAACTTGAGTTTAAATACAATTTAGGAATCAGTCATTTGAACAACAACACTTTGTAAAGCTATATGACCCGATACGATCTTATCATCATGTTTCCAATCCAAGTCAACAAACGATAATATTGAAATAAAGGATCTCCCAGCCCTACATGCTATATCTCACGGATATTTAAGTACTCACTAAATTACAACAAATCATATACGTTTATTACCTGCATAGAAATAGTACAGCTCCATCTTGGACGACCACCATCTGAAAAATACTGATTAGCACCTCCTCAGGAAGACTTTGACCCCATCTGTGGTCTGCTGTTTTCTGTGGCACAAACACATTAGTTTCCTCTTTTTCCTCGGCAACGGAATTGTGTGTCACTTTAGGCTTGGCACGGACTTTCTTTTTTTTCTTAATCTGATTAGCTTTTCCTTTTCCTTTAGTTAGCTTCTTCTTTTTGCTTCCCTTCTTTGGGGGATTCCAGGCCGAACCATCGTACTGAGAAGTAGAACTGGATATGACAAGAAGCATATCTTCCCCTTGATGGACAGTGTAGCCAAGCGGGGCAGACCTGGAGACTCTGGCCTTTTTATGCTTTGTGGCTTTTGCATTTGTAGGCTTACCAGTGGTCCTCTTCAAAGATGCCTTCTTTGGCTTTGGTCCATCTTCTCCCTGACCTGATATATTTGAAGTGCTTGGTGTGGTGTCTTCCCTTCTTTCACTGTGGGCTGAAGCCTCTGCTTCAGGGGAATCCATTGTGTACTGCTAATTAGTCTTTATCACGAGCTTCAAATAACCACACATTGGCTGAGAAGTGACATATCGGCATCTGAAAATAGAATAAGAATAAGACCAGTCTGTATTTATGTGAAGAATGTACATAGTGAATGGGGAGAATGGCAGCAGAGTGGATTGGGAGAACATAAATACAACAGAGTAATTCATGAGATTGCAATCATATCTAAGGTTTTACATCTTTATTAATACTTAAAAAGTTTTTTCAGTAAAGACAGAGCTACAGGGGATAGTACAAAACAGCAGGGTCCTGCACTGGTACGTGTTGCGGAGTTGTTACGCGATTAACAAATGACAACAATAATAGATGGACAATGTTCAAAATCTCGAGATGGAAACCTCCGTTCAAACATATAGCACATTAGCCTACTAGCTATTAGTGCATCAAATTATCTGATCAAAGCACACATTTATTTCTAAAAGACTAATTTCATCGTTTTCAAAAATGTGTTTTCCATTTCGCAGATGCGTGCGCATCCTCGATTGTTTATAAACGGAAGACAAGACATTCACATTCATCTTAGATTTTGTATGAGTGAGAAATAAAAGACTGTCGAATAATTATCAAAACATTATACTACAACATTTTTGCGGCGTTAAATACAAATTAAGCATTTACACATCATAGAATCAATTGATACGGTAATGTGTAAACTAGCTAAATTAATCAAATTGGCTGTTTACGTTAACTAAGCTAGCGTTACTGTTTCAATTAACTCGTTAGTTAACGAGTTATCGTGCAACATAACGTAGCAGAACAATGGCATAACAACTGTTTCTGCGTTGACAACAAATAATAATCACAGAATCTTTTTCTGAAACAAAATAAATTGTATTTTGCATCGAAGTTACCTGCTGCTAGTCCACTGCTGGCTAGTGGCTACCGCCTACCTCCCAACAACCTCAGTGGTACACCCACAATGCATTTCACATCCCCTCTGTGATTGGTGGAAACATCAATAACAGCCCGCCCTTGTAAAACTATCCAATCGGTGGCCAGCCCACTGTTTAGACTCCCTCACGCTGTGTACTGAGTGAGGTTGAGGAGAGGAGATCATGGAGGTGTAGTTTTTGGGTAAGAACTTATGCTATTAAATGCTACTTTTACTGCTGTTTGTACATTTGAAATTAATTGTAAATGCTACAGTATGCAGAACATCGTCTACTCTGGTAATATCCAAGGTTTATTGCAATATATTGAGCTACATTTCCTTAAGGTAAAGTTGTTGCTAACACTAGCAAGTTGCTCACAAAAAAGCTAACATTAGCACGCAGAGCTAGTGCAACATCAGAACTCATTTGCAAATGTAGCGTTAATGATTTTATTGTGTACGATTCTGCTCACAGTGAATCGCGGAGGTACTCTTGGGTTAGTTGTAATTTTATGGGAAAGAAAAAAAGTCTTATTTTTTCATGTGTAAAGCTAATAAGAAATATCCAGCTGTAGTGGTTGAGGGGAGGGATTCCCTGCAGTGCTTGTACTAAACTGCCATAAGGTGGCACAAAATAACACAGATGTGCACTCATTTTCCAGTTGATTAGGTAAACCTTTCTTAAATAGAATGCAGTCTAATACAACGACCCTGCAATAAACCAAAAACTGTCTTGGAGATGTATTGATAGAACATAATGGTCATTTTGGAGGCTGTGGTGCCTTTGTACTGTGTGCTGTGATGATGAGAGGCGTGTTTTATATTTTGTCCCCCCCTATTTACACCATTGAGGGTAGAATAAACGTGTAAAACACCTCAGTACAAAATAATACAACTCAACAGCCCCACCTAAACTATTAAAATATTTAGATACAATGTAGCAGCTTTGACGATCATTAGAATAACCTCTAACTTAACAGTTAAATGTTTAAACATGCTAAAAAACTATTTTATTTTTTCAGGAATTAATCTAGTAACTTTTCCTACACAGCTTCTGTACCGTGCATGCTAATGCCAAGCAGGAGGCATTTTCTGCAGGGGAGCATTCTCCAGGACAACACTGAAGGTATGACTCTTCTTTCTGTTCTGTTTCACCTCTTTGCTCATTCAAGCGCACACACTGTATGAAACACTGACTTTTATTTAAAGGTAAATGTTTATTACTTGTTGATGCAATTTCGTTTAATAGCATTATTGTCTGGTATTAGTTTCCAGATTAGTTTTTGTTCCTTTTCAGGAATACATGAGTGAATAAAGGTATGGCAAACTGATAAGCAGACTGATATGTAATACATAGAAAATAGCCATAGTTATAAAAGGGATGGTGGACATTAAACAAACTATTGCACTATTCCATTTCACCCAGACTTTAGCTGTGATTACACATGGACACCAATTGCAACCTCTTCTTTTTTGACTATTTCTCTCTTTTAAAACAGCACACAATGGAGGACGGCCAAGATTTCTCCCTTTGTGGTAAAGAGGCTGTAACTGAAGCTAATCTGAGTAAGTCTGAAACATTTAGAGTAAAACTGCCATGGGGTAAAGCTGTTATTAATATAACTCTATGGCCTGATTCTCTAAATAATGCATGTTATACTGAACAATGTTGTAGTTATTGTATTTTTATACCATAACCACCATACTTCCAGAAAACTCTTCACCTTCAGTGATTTTTAAATTGTCACATTCCAGAAAGCACAAATAAATCAATTGAATCCAGTACTGTCACAGATATTATTTTCGTGCAACCTCCTCTCTTTGTTAAGCACGACTTTTCTGCTCACTTGCCAACTTTTCTGTTTTTCAGGAGATGAGTACTTTTGGAAGCTGATTGCGGACTTCATTGGTCCTCAATCCGGAGAAGGATTAGAGCTTGAAAACGCGCCATGCAAGAACAGACTTTTGATTCAAGTAGGACTAATGGCAGAGGACAATAATTTTCCATGGGTTGCCATTGTAGATTGGCTGATGAAAATATTCCCCAGTCATCGGTCAGCTGACTTTCGTCGTTTGGTTGAAAGAGGAATCGCAACAACATTGAGTCTGGGAAGTGATGCAAGGCTGACCTTCCTGGAATCAGACGTCAACTTTAACTTTGTTGGCCCAATATGTGACAGCATCGGAGTTGAACGGCAACTTCTTTTGGAAATGAGGGATTTTAAAGAGCGAGCACAGTCAATTGAAGTCACAAATGGATTGATTCTTGAGTTGAGCAACTTTGTCACCAGGGAGAAAATTGCACCAGTTGTTTTAGTTACTTGGCTTAGAAACTTCAACCCTGACTTTTGTGAGAATGGGGATATTCAAAAGGCATATAAAGTCCTTAGACCCAAGATAAAGAAGTTAAAACTGCATTACCGTAATTATGAAACAAGGAGTCACAGGAGGAACGCAGCGATGGAAAATCTGCTTCAAAATTCATTTGAACTGGTGCGGAAAAAAACGCCAAGATTTATCGTGAAGAAACGAATGAAACGAGACGACTCCATCAATTATGAAAAGGTTATAATCAAGGAGGAGTACGAGAGCTTTGAAATCATGGAAGGGGAGGAGTCTAAGGTGAACAGAGTAGTTGTTAAGAAAATAATACTGAAAGAAGAAGCCTCAGTACACGATGAGAGTGATGAGGATTCGGATAAATCCAACATGGGAGAAGAAACCTCCGATGTCAAACAAGAGTCCCTGACCCTGCTCGACATTTCAATGCTGTCTGTGCAAAAGCTGTCCAGTGTGTACGGTGGAAAAAACGAAGCATGCAAGCAAGTTTGCTTAGATCTCCTCAAAAATCAGTACGCTCTAACATGCAAGGAGCATCCAGCCATGGCAAAATTTGAGAAAAAACTTGACGCACTCTGTGAAGACATCTCACTTGTTTATCCTGTGGTGTTTTTAAACTACAACGCCAATTTCCTTGTTGACATGCATGATGCTGTGGAGCAGCAGATCATGGCCTTTGAAAAGGAAATCATTCTATCAACGGGAGAGAAACTAGGCCGCGACAAGCTTCCACAATTCAAGAACTTTGTGAATTTGTCCGAAAGTGCCACTTCACGCTATATCCACATGGCTTGTGATATCTTAAGCCCCAGCAGCCCTGGCATGCAGGACTACAGGAAACACTGGGTAGCTTTCTGTGAGGAAAAGAAAAATCCCTGCAGACTTGCAGTAAACCAGTCAAATCGATTCAACAACTACTTTGAAGCTGCAGCGGGTCTCACCCACCATTACAAAGAGATGGCTCTCTTCTTCTCTGATTTGCTGTCAATGAACAATGATGCAAACATTATTCTGGAGTGTGTTGCTGCTGATGCTAATGACTCTGTGATACAGAGCCTTGTGTGTGTTCTGGCCATCGTTTACTGCAAAATCCTCGGTCCTTACTGGCAGCTTCTGAAAAGCGAAGGAGAGTACTCTCTCTTCAGCCAGTACATACTCTGCCTCTACCAAAAGTTCCTCGATTGGTCCAAAGATCCTTCAACGCTGCTGGAACCTGAAGGGGCCACAAATGTTTTTCTGCAATTCCCATTGCAGGAGAAAACCTTTGATGGAGTGTTTCATTTCTGTGGCCAATGGCACACAAATAGGGAACTTATAAGAGCATGCTTGAAGAGGGTAGTGAAGGTGATTGCTGCCGTCACGGAGGAACACCTGAAGGATTTCCTGCCAGGAGGAACCTTCTCTCAAGTCCCTTCACCAGATTTGAGCTCACAACTTGTCAGTTGCACCTTCTCCGTCTTGATGGCTGAATATCCCTTCAGCCCTGCAGAAGAAGATACCATTAAGAAGAAAAAGCTTGACAAGTCCTCCAAACACTCCTCACAGAAGAACTTGGATAGCTCTCAGGAAGATGATGACCGATCTGGTTCATCTCACGACGGCTCCGATGAATTTTCTGGTTGGCCCGTTAAAAAGAATACAAACATTGGCCAAAAGGATACCTACAGTCCACAGATTAAGAAAGGGAGTAAAGAAAAGGGAGCAAAGGTACATGAAGAGCATGAGGAGAACATGGATAGGGAGTACATAATAGCCACAGTAAGCAGAAACGGAGGGCCGTGCAAGACGCAGCAAGATGTCGATAAAATGATGCTGCGTTTTGAAGGAAAACCCCGGGCTGAGAAACGGGAAGGAATCCGTTGTGAGATACTGTACCAAAAAATGATTCTGAACAACACAGACCAAAACTTGTTTTGTACTTTCCACAACACCACACACATGGTGTTGAAGCTGAAGCTCTCACTTCCTCGTGTTAAGCCTGGGTACTCTCTTGTTTGGGCGCCTAAAAAGACAAAAACAAAGCCTGTGTTCCAAAATGCAACGGATGCTGCGACTGGTTGGAATATTACAGCTGCACATGATGGCATCTAAAATAAAAAGTGTGGTTTTGAGGGATAGGGGATGATCGCGTTAGCATGTGACGTCCTCATATGATTTTATATTTGCAAACTAATCAGAGATTACATACAATGACCTCAATTTTTCCACACATTTGAAATGATGATAATAATAATGTATGATTCTGTGAATACCAGATGCAGTTGTCATGTGTTACAAATTGTATTTTCAATGCCAAAAGTTGAAATTATAAGTTTTGATTTAGCTCTTATACAGTTGATATGGTTGTATAAGTTGCATGGTGCTATATTGTAACAAGGCTTTTCTAGAAAGGTAACTTTTTTGTTGCTGAGAAAGAAATGTAATTTGTTTGATACAAGATTGTACCCATTGTAAGTATGCAGAGGTCAGACTTGAAATATGTTGTATAAACAAAAAAACTCTGGCTTTGTTCATATGTTGTTATTTCCAGCCTATAGAAATGGTTTGGCTAAAGTCTAGTAAGTGACTCATCTGTCAGGGTTTTGGTTTTGTACAATCACACAATCACTTGTTTCTCAGATTCAACGGGTATTTGTGGTTGCGCCACACTCATGAACAATGTCAATGAGTTCCTGCTTATAAAAGTGTTGACTGGGAGGGGCTCAAGAAAATAGGGAGGCAGTGATGAAAGAGGGGTCACTGTGCCAAATGTCAAGGCCGTTTGTTTTCCCAAGTACATTAGCAAAGAAAGGAACCTTACACACTGCTACTCTTAGACAAGATAAGTCGAGCCTTATTATGATGTTATGGTATTGGTATCTAAGTGATATAGTTTTGATATAATATGTCACCACATGCAGTATAAACATATTTACAGCTACTCTGCATAAACTGCAACAAAGTGTCAAATATAAGTTCTCAATAGTAACCTTATCCAAAACCACAACGCTAGATGCCGCCCAATCCTACACACTCCCTTTAAGATATTTACAAAAAACTACAAATGTTAGCCTTATCCCTGAAGCCATGAGTGGCAAAAACGATAACAGATTAAAATGTTCAAATTCTGTAGTGACCTAAAAGGCACAAAGAGAAACGAGTAGGAATTCTTGTTTGCATTTTTTGAATACAACATTCAAAGCTGGCCACTCCCCCCCCTGCACAGCAAGGGTTATTGTGCTGCCCACAAGCTCTGTCTGTTTTGCTATCCGGCTCGCAACATTTTCGTAGCTTCCTGTTGGATGCGTGCTTACGAACAGGCATCTGAAAGTTGACTTGATAAACACGTTTGGAATGAAATTAACGTGAAATATTGTGTTACATGTAAGTAATAGGACTTCTTTGTTTTCTACCTCCAGAAACACACCTCCAACATGTCCCTTCTCACCCACCTGCTTGCGTGTCTGTTCGGGATGGGCTCCTGGGTCTCAATCAACGGCCTGTGGGTGGAGTTGCCCCTCATTGTCCCCCAGATCCCAGAGGGTTGGAACCTTCCCTCCTACCTCTCCGTCCTCATCCAGATGGCAAACGTTGGGCCTCTCTTCGTCACCCTGATGCACCGCTTCCGTCCCGGCGCCCTGAACGAAGCAGCCGCCATATATGTGATCATCGGCCTGGGTACTGTGGCGAGCTTCCTGCTGGGCTTCTTCTGGAAGGAGACTGTCGTAGTGGCGGGTGTTCCTTGCAGTGTAGCTCTCCTTGTCTTAACGTTCTTCCTCGCTTCTGTTGACTGCACTTCCTCCGTCACCTTCCTGCCCTTCATGATGCGTCTCAAGACTCAGTACCTGACCACGTACTACATTGGGGAGGGTTTGAGCGGCCTGCTGCCTGCTCTAGTGGCTTTGATCCAGGGAGTTGGAGTGGTCCACTGCATAAACAGCACCCAGTTTCTGAACCACACGCTGAACTCCTCGGACAGCTCTGTGAACTTTGACCTCCAGGCTCAGTATCAGCCAGCCAACTTCTCCGCTGAGGTGTTTTTCTTCTTCCTCAGTGCCATGATGCTTGTGTGTCTGGTGGCATTCCTTCTACTGAACTACCACCCGTCTGTGGCCAGGGAGCATCCCAGCGGTCGATACTCCAACGGGGTGAAGGAGAAATCTCAGAGAAACAGGAAGTGGGCCGAGCAGAAGCCCGTGATGGAGCCATATCAACCGGCAAACCAGAAGCCCAGAAGCAGCTTCGGCAGCGGAGCTTACAGCTGGACGCAGGTGATTTATATCTTTGTGATCCTGGCCTGGGCGAACGCTCTGACCAACGTGGTGCTTCCCTCGGTGCAGTCCTACTCATGCCTACCATACGGGAACAACGCCTATCACTTATCAGCCACCATGGCTGCAGTGGCAAACCCTCTAGCCTGCCTCATCACCATGTTCTTCCCTATAAGGTCAGTGTGCGGGATGATACATAAAAAAAAAGGGTTTCTAGTTTAGTCAATTTTATTTCTATAGCTCATAATCCTTGAAGCTAATAACAACCTGGACAGCCTCGACCCTCAGTTTGCATTCGGAAGAAAGTCCTTAAAAAGCCTTTTTATTGAGGGAAAAGTAAAGAAACCTCAAGAGCCAGAAAGTTCATATACAAAATAAAGTAACTTTGAAAGTTGTAAATATGGACAAACTGTGTTTTAGTTTGTTTTGTACAAAGACTGAATTAGATTATTATATATTTTTTTAAATAAGTCAGATCCCTTGTATGTGAATAAATGAACACCCCAGTAGGGCTGCAACTATTTTTTTTATCAAGTAACCTTCCTTTATTTTCTCAATTAATCAATTTATAGTTTTGTCCAGTTTCCGAGAGCCCAAAGTGACATATTTTGTCACAGTCTAAAACCTAAAAAAACATTATAATTAAAAAGCTGGAAGTAGCAAATGTTGCTTATTAAATTACACAAAACAATCACTAGATTATCAAAATAGTTGCCAGTTGATCAATGAATCTACTGATTATTCAGCTCTACACCCCATTTTAAGAATCTTTACAGATACTGACATTTTTAGGACCAAAAACTTGTAATTTTTAGTTTACATCTCTGACGTTTTAAAACATTTTAAAAGTGTGGTTTCACAGATCTCTGCTGTTGATGGGAGCTCTCACAGTGATGGGCAGTGGAGTGGGAGCTTATATAATGGGCATGGCACTGCTGAGTCCATGTCCACTGCTGGTTAATGAAACGTCAGGTGTTGTCATCATGGTGAGTACAGTTAGGCTTAATTTACTCAAATAACCTCCATTGTCTTCCTCAATTGTGTGAATGTTACAAAACGGAGGCTTCAAACTTCCCTCCCTGCCCCTCCACAGGTGTTGGCCTGGATCCTGTTTGTGCTCACTCTGTCCTATGTGAAGGTGATCATCGGGGTGATCCTGCGCGACGAGGGCCACAGTGCTCTCGTGTGGTGTGGAGCTGTAGTGCAGCTGGGCTCTCTGCTGGGAGCTGTGACCATGATTCCAGTTGTCAACGTGTACACTTTCTTCTCTTCAGGAGACCCGTGCAACACAAAATGTCCCTGAATGAAGAAGCACAGAGAAGAGACTGGAGGCAGATTCAGTAAAGCTTTGAACCAAGATATTAATTTAAGGCGGTCTATTATTATAATTCTTTTTAAATCACGATTTATTTCCTTTGAAACATCTGAATCTGAACCTGCCGTTTGAGAGCTTCCACTTGTTACAGATAAAGCAAGCCCCAAAGACAGAGGTGCATAAATAAGTTATAATGTAGCCGTCCTGACCTGTAGCTGCGTCAGACAGGAGGAAACGTTTGCAGATGTTGTGAAGATACTCACCTACAAGTTAAAGTTTTGCATTCAAACCCATATTTGAGTAAAACTATGTAAGTATTATCAACTAAATGTACATAAAGTATGAAAAGTTTTGATTGAGCAGTAAAATATTCCCTGTCAGTGTTTTACTATTATATATGACGTTTCTGGATTACTGAGTGTGTGTTAATGTGTATGTTGCAGTTTACTGCTGTAAATGTTTAAGGTTGTGCTCATTTTAAATCCTTTATATACAGTTGGCTAGTTTATTCGATGACGGCTTCAAGGTCAAACATGTTCGTTTTGTGCCCATAATAAACAAAAACATCATACAGTATATCAGTGTTTTGTTTCTATAGTTTAATATACAGCAATGCCTCATATTCTATAAGATTATCATATGTCTGTAGCTCTCTGTCCTGTGAGAACCACGTGTCTCTAAAAAGTCAACTTTTCATGAGTTTCTCAGACAAACAGCCTGTTTTCAGCTTTGTGATGTTACATTTTCCAGCTATCCAAAGAGGCTTTTTAAAGAATTTATTTAGCTGAAGAAGGAGGAGAACTTTCAATTAATCACCCAATTTGGAGATGCATGATTTTCACTGGACAGGAAGGAGAAGACAATTTGTAATCTGAACAGTAACTAAAGCTGTCAGACAAATACAATGTAAAGTACAATATTTATCTACTAAGATGTAGTGGAGTAGCCTAGAAATAAAAAGTTGCAAAAACGGAAATACTCAAGTACAGTAAGTATTGATACCAATGAAGTGACAAATAAGTAGGGTGAGCATACACTCTGTCCTCTGCTAAAGCCGTCGGATTATATTAAGGATTTAGATTCATTACCGCCGATTGAATATCCGGATATTGTGAACTACCTTGTGCTACAAACGTTGTGGGCAACCAACGCACAAATGAAGGCATACAAGAGCTTAGATGCTTATAATGTCTTTGTTTCTGGCTGGGTTGGTAGTCTTATTACCAAACCAGTGAAAGATGACAGGGTGCTCGTTCATGCCCGTGTAAATCACTGGCAAAGATCTCGAGATACACCGCTCAAGCCGTGGTTTGTGAGTGAGGTGAGGTCTTACAGTGTTCGGGTATATCATAAGCACAAATGTTTAACGTAAAGATTGAAAACATAGCTTTAGCATGAGCTCTTCCCAGATATAAAGTGGACGCCACACACACGGGTGAACTGTGCTTTTTCTTCTGTTAAATCCTTACGATTGATGTTGCTAAACCACAGCTGACGGCGTTCAGTAGACAGTAATTCATCCCTCTTTTGTGGATCGTTGTTTTTGATGATTTTAGGAAATCTAAAGAGCCGTTTCTCTGGGTCACGAGTATCGCTATTACAACAATTATACACTGCACACACGATTGGCATTTTCTTTCAATCTTAGACTTTTAAATACAAAGAAAATTATGAAGCGTTGCAGCAACTCACACGTGAACGGGCGCCGTCTTGGTTGTGTATATCATCCAACATGGCTGACTTACAGGTTGGGACGTAAGCGTGACATCACATGCACACGATCTATAGCAGAAGGGGCGTATTTTTGTGTTACACCCGGGTGTAAATGGCTACAGATGTGCCTTTATTGATCCACCATAGGGGAATTTAAATTTGAAGCAGTAACCAATGAAGTTATTGTCATAGAAATAAATATCCATAAATATCTATACATGCAAAACAGTATCTAACGTGTGCCCGGGTGCAAATAGCTTTGTTGACTATGGACACCTGTGTGCATGTCTCTGCCATGCTAAATAGCCACATTGGCTGTGGCTCCCTGGGTGTAAATATTATTGTTAGCTACGGACACCTGGGTGCTAATAGCATATAATAGTCCTGCATTCACAGTATTTTTGTTATTTTACATGCGCTTTAAAATGAAGTTTATTGTATGATACAACATTACACTATAAATATATAATCCCAGCATAACATAAAAACATAAACATAATCACTTGTTTTCTTTACATACAGACCTGACTGGACACAGAGTGGACAATCAGGCAACATGAATATAAATGAACATATTTTACTTTTGTCTTCCTATGGATAAATGAATAGACACACAAAGTTAGTGAGTAAATTAAACAATACATAAATAAATACAATTTCAGGGAGATTACATGGAAAAACACACATTTTTAAATATTCAAATGGCTGCTTGTTTTCTTTAAAGCCCCTGCCTACACTTGATTCACTGGACAACTTAAAGTGGCCCAAAACATGAAGAACAGAGCCCAGACATACTTATGACCATATGATGTGTATTAAACTTGAGGACAAAGTCTGGTGTCATGACTACAGCTCAGCTGGAAACCATCAAATTATAGTTATAAATATACAACATACAAATAAAACATTTCCATATTTCCATCACCACTGACACATAGCACAGTGCAGAGAAATACTCAAATCAAAACAAATCTTCTCTACAATATGAAGTCCTCTTTATTTGCATAATATTCATCATATCATCATACTCTAGTATTCATTCTATAATGTGTAGTGAGAGCCACACCTGTGGCCGTGGCTCTTTATATTAAGATTTAACACAACCAATGAGATTATATGTCAAAGAATTATCGTCATGGCTAAATCTCCATCCTGCATTTCTCCAGGCAGTTTTCTCCAAAGTCTATTACTTAACTATTAACTATATCTATTGCTTAACTCCGAGTTCAAGAGATGGAAATGTTGTATGGCATCGTCAGATTTGTTAATTTGGTTATTTTTTGAATCATCCGGTTTTCTTTTCACACTTTAAGCAGGTGAAAAAGTTCCCTTGGGTGTAGAGGTAAAACAATGGATGCACACAACTCGCAACAGACAGCAACAATATACACAGCGGCAGGATGATACATTTATTTGTCATATTAGTGAAAGACTTAGCCCTTTCCAATGAAGCAACTAAAATGTAACAAAACAAGGCGATGCTGGAAGTGCTACAGACAGTTTTTAAAGCTCTCTTCTTCACAGGATGCAGCGCCTCTCTCCCAGTGACGGACTTCTTCAGTGCCCTCGCAATACAGTAGCTGCACCACACAATCATTGCAGTCATCAGCAACATCACGACAATTGGGAAACCTGACATCACGTTCTCTGTGAGAGAGGAGTATTTATCTGGAACAAAAACTATTGCCAGAGCACAGGGCACAGAAAAGAGCCACACTGTCACAGCACAAAGCTCCCTGTATCTGTATTTCTTCAGCAGAGGATAATATGTGGGGTGGATCACAGCAACGTACCTCTCCAGGCAAATAAAAGACAAACTCATTGGCCCTCCCATTAGTACATACACAAACAAAAACTTGAGGATTTTTTGATGGATGTGTGGCAGCAAAAACAGGAAAAATAAATGCAGGATGGAAATCACGTACTGCAAGTTGTGGAAGAGAGCTAAATTACAATTCAGGATGTCTGTAGACCTTTTGGATGTGAAGATGATCCACAGCAGTTTGGCAATCACTGGTTGTCCCATGAGAACAGTAACGATGTCGATCAGTCCGAGAACAAAGAAATTGAACGATCCAAATATACATTGCTGAAAGTGGCTGGAGTTACCTGTGACCAGAGGTGAACAGAGACGTCATTATCTGTATCTGTATCTGTTCAACCAACACAGTGATCTGTATCTGTTGCACAATAATCGGTCTCTGTATTTGTATAGAAGACCGGGAGTGACAAAAACAAATGATGTATTCTCTAACCTAATTAAACCTAATCTAAGTGCCAATGCAATTTCTGTGCCTTTTTATCAAATTGATTAAATGTTGGTATATAATATTAATTATTAAATATATTTCCACATCCTCATACTGTACTTGTTTTATCTCTCGCTTTTTAATTTTTCTTTTTAACTAAAACTAAGTTTATTGAATTGTCTGAACCCCAACACCACCACCACGATCCCCTTTTCAGAAACTGAATTTTGCATGGAACCTATGGCTGATACTTACAGCAGGTTACATCTTAAACGGATGAACATCGACTGAGATACAAGGTAAAGCGTGTTTAAAAATAAATAAAAATGTACACATAGACACACACACATAGTTAACAGCTTCTAAGCTTCATTTTTAATGTGGTAGTTTGAAAAAGATCCAGCCGTCATCTGTCAGCCGGGGGGTGACGGCAGAATACATTTTCAAAAACGTGTGGTAGTAAATGAAACGACTAGTTAGTTACAGTTAGCTACAATCACAGTACTATGTTGCAAACAGAATGGGCATTTTTATCTTGTGGCTTTCGACAATGACATGAAACATAATGTCTTCTTTTCTTTTTTTTCCTCCTGAGTAATAACGAGCAACTTCAGGTAGAGGAAATATCTGTTTCCATCACAGTATTTGTGCTTTCCTGAAATATGTATGGTTTTGGGTACATCCCTACCTGTGACATTGATGGATGACTTCTCCATTTCACCAGATTGAATCAGAGCTGAAAGAAACAAACCATCAGAGTGAAGCTGCTGATGGACATTCAAAAGTTACCTTAGTTTTATCTTTTAATATAAAAGCAAATGAACATAAATACAAAGACATGCTTGTGCTGTAAAATGCATACACATTATCTGATTCCTTCATGCCTATGGGGGTTTGACTTTAGTCAGAAAACTGTTTTATCAATATTTCTACTTATTCTATAAAATACACTATTGCTATATTAACACAACATTTTTCAAGTTCTAGAACATTTAATATTCTAGTATCTTGAAATGAGATAAAACAAAGCAGATCAATGCTCCGATATGAAGACAAATTACACGTGATTCTCCAAAAATCATTAAAAGCAACTGGTAGTATGAAAATAGTCAAAACAATAGCACTGTACTGGTCTTGATCTTTAGGATTTAACCACAGGCAGAGAAACTTGATAATGTACATGTTTGCATATTATATATATTTTATAGGTTTTTATTTAAAATGTATTTAATCTATCTAAGGACATGATAGCAGATATAATAAACATTGAAGTTAAGATTAGATTTTAACTGTCAGTCTCTCTAAAGTTACCTTGAACTGTCAACTAATCATATAATTATTTATAATTTAACATTCAACAGTGCTGAAGTCAGAGCTTACCGGGTGTATTTCACTGCTGCTCAGGAGTTACCACAGAATAACCTCCTGAATAGTCGACTGACTGAGTAAATCACACCTGATTTTCCTAATAGACTTAAGACAGATGCAAAGCAGCCAAAACAAAACCAACAAACTGTGAATCCATCGTGCGACGATTTCCATAACGGCAGAGTCTCGGTATCAGTGGAGGTTGGGCTGTGACACGGTCAGGTGTAATCCTGCAGTGGATCCTGCAGACCACAGGGAGTCAGTGTGCACCGTAACACAACAGCACTGCAGAGGCCTCACACAGAAGAATTACACAATGCAAACAAAAAGCTTTAGAAACAATGGATGTTAGGACTGTTTCTGATGTAGTATTTAGTTACTGATCATGAAGATTCATGTTATAAAACACTGATATAGATATGATGTATGCAGGGAAGAGTGAGACGCTGTGCTTGTGTTGGTGTGAGGTTCATTTCTGCTTAAAGCTGCAGTAGAATCACTCAACTATTTATTCTCCTCGTGATATCAAATTATGAAGTATTAGTTATTTTGTTGTGCTTGTGTTTGTTTGCTTACTGTAGCTTACCTTCTGTGCTACATGGACATTTTTTGATAAATACTTTTAAACCATCTTACAGATTCTCTACAGAACGTAGTCGCTTATCTCTCATGTCTGTTTTGTGTGATATTAAATGTGCAACAGCAGCTTTGAGTTCTGAAGGTTGGACTCATCCATTCAGCGTTGGTTTGCATTTTTTTCTGACGGATAAGAAAATCAATAAGTCGACTCTCACCTTGCTTTGTATGTTATATGAAACATGCAAAACCACTGGTCTGGGCCTTTAACATAAAATCCTGCCCAGTGCAGCTGTAACTATGTCCGGACAAGAACTAATGGATGTTTGTACATGTAAGGCTCAGGAACCTGTAAATTATAGAGTGTTGTGCATATTAATTCAATATTGAAGTTTGACAGTAGTGACTGTTGTGTACTGTGGTGAGGGCTTCAGCTTTGTTGCCCAGTTTAAAACATTGGTTAGAAAGATCAAAAAGTAATACAATTTAATAAGTTACATAACGTTGATGAAGTAATTAAAACAGTGGCATTACATATTACATTATGAACAGGGTAACTTCAAAAGTAACCATCCTGACACTGCACGCAGAGTAGAGCTTTTACGGAGACGTCTTTATATGTCTGTATCTGTATCTGTATAGAAAACATGAATTTGATTTAATATTAGCATTTAAGTAATTATGAAATTCCAATTCATTTGCAGAAATAAGTGATGCACAGACAAGTCAGTCATGGCTTTGCCCCGAATATTAACAAGCAACTTCGGGTCGTACAAATATCTGTTTTCATCACATCCCGAATAACGTATCCGGACACATCCCTAACAAAGATATATACTGACTGATTTCATGTCCTCTCCACATAAGGAACAGATCATTCAGATGAAAGAGATGAAGCTTATTTATTGACAAATACACAAAATAGGTCCGAAAAGCAGAATTAGGAGTTGTAGACTTGACAATAAGCTCCTTGGTAAACATATCAGTATGGCTTCAGTTATAAGGATTAAGACTCATAAATACATATAAAAACCGGGGGAACAAAGTGTGAAAGCCTATTCAGTTTAACGATAGGAGCGCAAACTAACGAGTAGATAATCCACAGTATGTGGGTAACCATGTCAAAGAGGCTGTATGATGAACATGAATAAACAGAGCACATGCTAAGAGAATAAATATGAATACAAAAAACAAACTATAAAGAATTTATATATTTGTATTGCTGTTCACTCGCTGTTAAGTGTTCTTTGGATCCGACTTGTTTGAGAGGGTGCCGGCGTGTTGCATAGCTTCCAGGGAAAAGTCGAGCTTTGTCTAAAATAACTGAGATGATTCCTTGTTTGATGAAAGTCTTCAGTTCAGAATGCAAAGAAAGACACAGAATAACTCATTATTCTGTGACGACACACTCTTTATGAGGTTTGGGGAACTTATCATCTGGAAAGTTTTTGCCATTGTTGATGTGATTGTCTTCAAGTGACAGTAGCTGAATAAACTAAAGTAATAACATACCATAGTGGTTAAGTGCTTATTGTTGGTTGTGAATACAGAAAATGTATTCGATTTTCATAATCTTAACTTCATTTGTCCGAACAACTGCTAATCAAATAAGATTATGCAACTTTTGAAAAGAAGTTTCTTTCTTTCTTTTACAAATAAAAAAGTTTAACTCATGAAAACTAACACACACCTATATTCAATATACTTTTACGTTTTGTTGCTTCTTGGTCTTGTATGACCTGTATCTTTGGTGCTACCGTTACGCTGTCTTTTAGCATTTAACATAATCCCATGATTACCGTTTGTAGCTAATTTTCAGAAAGTGTGAAGCCGAACTAAGGCCATGTTTCTTTGTTTCCAGTCAAAAAGGCACTTCTCTTCTTAATTGTCTCTCAGTAAAGCCAGATATGCAAACTGAAGTACTACAGATACTGTATATACAAATGACATAACTCATAGGCACTGAATCATTTACAAACTGCAGCAAAAGACATATAAAACATGTTTTGGTCATCTAAAAGCACACTTTGATGTGGCGTGGCAGGTTCGGTTGCTACTTACTCAATTTACACGTCTTTAAAAAAGTCAGTCATGTGATTTATTACTGGGATCACTTCTGTGTAAAGGCAGAATATATGTGGAAAAACAAGGCACATGTTGGACCCTGGTCATCTGGACAATACATTTACATTTGTTCTCTTTGCATTTCCTTTTGCTGCTTCCTGTAGTCCAAGCATGAAAAGCACAATGTCAAATTCTGTTTGGTGTTTCCCTTCATTTCAGTTTCCTGTGTCAGTTTTGTTGGTGACAGGAAACTACGCGTGGCTGTGGACGGAGATGCTCGACAGGTCGTTCCTGATGATCTCATTAACTGCAAAGGAAAAGAGAGAAAAGGACGTGAGTATATAAGACCACCATGGGTGTGTGCATGTGCAGTATAATGTCACACGTAATAACTTTAAAGACCCTGAAATCCTATTTTCTCAACCAGCTTCTTACGAGTGACAGGAACACATTTATTTCCAAAGTTAAACTTTGATTGCTGCTTCTCATTTGGTCATGAATATGTAATGATGAGTTATCATCTAAAACCAGTTTTCAGGGGTATATTTACCCTAAACTTGCATACATAGATTTTTGAGGAATGCAACAAGTCACTTTCTTTTTAAATGATTGTCCTTGCTGCTCAAATACTTATATATATATATATATATATTATATATATATATATATACACGGGCACTGGCTGTTTATGTATACATGTATATCTCCTGGCTTTTGTTTCTTATGCACACTATTGTTCCCTACATGAGTCTGTCAACTGAACATGTTCAATATAAAAGAAAAAGAAAAGTGCAATATTCACTGTCCTAGTTTGACCGTCTTGGGGGAAACATCTGGCTCTGTAGTTGCTAAATGTTCCACTTTGATAACCAACCAGCCGCTAACTGGTAATGTACAGTGAGTGGGCTTATCAGAGATTCTTTGGGTGAAAACGGCTGCCTGCAAATAAAAACAACTCTTAAGAGAGCGGTTAGAGCGAACGAAGACATTAAGGTTATGGGCCCTAAAACCAAAACAATGAGCTGAAAGAAGCCGTGTTATGTCACTGTGTGTCCGTCACTACAAGTGACCCCTTGACACATTAGTTCTTCGATTGTTAGTATAAACATATATATTTTTAATTCAGCTTTAAAGTTACATTTTCAGCCGCTGTGAATACATTTCTCTGAGCTCTGTTGGTACTGCTATCTCCTCTGAGCCAACACCATAGAATCACTTTATATCTAATTTCCCCAGACCTTTTTTTTATTTTTGTCAAGAGAGATGATGCAACCTCCTGCCGTCTCTGAAGGGTCCAGGTGCACTTGTTTATCTGTTTTTATCAGCTGTGTTCTTTAGCTGAGAGAGAGGGGGGGGGGGGGGGCTGACTGAAGCTGAACTAGGACGAATATATAGATATCAATGTACTGATAACAGAGAAAAGGACAAATCACTCATTTATTTTTCCTCACTAAAGGGGATTGAGCGTGTTCATTTTTCATTCTCGTTTACCGTTCTTATCTGTGAACTCATTTATTTCTTTGAAGAGATAGTCTCCACCGTTCCTCCCTCTCTAATCAGCTTCTCACTTTTCTAATCAGCCTCCAGGTTCAGGATCAGGCTCTCTTTTCTCAGCTCTCACAGCGATGAGAAATATGAGAGGGGAAGGGGGGAACACCCCTGGCTGGAGCCGGCCTCGGAGAAACCCAGCCAGCGGGGCCGAGGGAGGAATTCCCTCTGACTGACTGGAAACCTGAGATTCCACTCAAACAATAGAATTCTCCTTTTTTTTTCGTAAAGCGTTTATTTTCACGAGCAGCCTTTTTCTTCAGTGACCCAGCACTGGCACAGCAGCTTCCTAATAGAATTACCACTCGCTTCCTATCACAAAAAACATAATGGGGTGTACGTGCTTCGCGAGAAGTGGAGGAGGCTGCCATGGAGGAAGAAAACAAAACATACAAATGTGTCATCATTACCTTAAGGAGGAACTCAAAATAACACTGAAAGTGTGGCTGCAAAACAACAAATCAGCCGGCACAGAGCGATATTTTACACGCGTCTAGACATGAAGTTAATGTGTTTGGCTGCGGATTGACTGCTATTTATAAAGCAGCAGGAAGACCTCTGGAGAGGTTTGATAAAGCACAGCAGCGATCTCACATCGCCGTGTCACAGAAACACACGGACACATTGAAGCTATTATGCGACTATGAAGACAGGGTGAGATTCACAGCGACATGTCTTTGTGAAGAACTTGGCAGCGTGGAAGATACGCGTCAAGATGGAGATGACATTTATATTCAGGTGCTCTAAATCACTTTAAATCACTAAAAGTGTGTTCTTAAGGCCAGACACTGCAGACATGAGCTTTTTTATTTTCATGCACTGACCATTTTGGAAGTTTGGGCTTCATTTCCTTCAATAACACGTCTTCTTTAGTGGAAGAAAAGTGCTTATTTGACTAACTTTGTTTTTTTGTGTCTGTAAATTTCCCCAAATCTTTCAAGTTTCAAAAAACGTGTAAAAAACAATTGTCTTAATGTGAGTAATGAACTGGGGAAGTTTCATGGTAATATGTATGAGTTAAAACATTTTTTTACCTTATTCACCTGTAGTGTCTTGCAAAATTGATGAATTTCACAATATATATCTTTAAAGGCTGTTTTCTCAAAATATTTTTTCCAGTTTAATTCTTCTCTGTATCCTGAAGGTTTTTACTGCAGGCTGTGTTCATATATCATTCAAACCCTGATCTATATGACATTTTATTACTAAAATGGATTTTGCCACGGCTGTATTTTACAAAGAGTTATCCAAACATTCCTCTTTAAAACGCTTTGCAAGACACGTTTTGCTTTTTGCTTGCCTTTAGTTAAAATGTTCTCTGCTCATGTTGTCATCTTCCATTAATAAACAAGTTTCAGGTCTTTGCAAACTTTCAAACTTAAAAATGATGGTTTATATATATATATATATATATATATATATATATATATATACATATAATATACATCATGCATGTGATAGCGTACAGTGGAGAGAATGACATGTGAGGTTTGACTGAATGAAAGCCACGCTCTCCTGTAGCTTCACTTCATCAGGATCAGTCGTAGCTCTGTTATGGTAACAGCAGCATTAGAATGGTTAATATTTCTGTGTATATGGTAATGCAAGATGTTTTCTAACATAGCTCATCATCAGGCCAGCATGTTGCCACCAGCCATGTGAATGTGAGAATATGACCAACATCACCAAACAGACATAGTTGAACCAGAAGAAATAAACACTCTAACCTCATCTCCACCCTCCTACAGCGAGTCGTTCCGCTGCCATGTGTGCTCTTCCCGGCCCAGACTGAACTGACTGACCTCCTCTCCTCTATTTGATCTGGCTTTGACCTTCTGCGCATCTGGAGGTGGAAGGATATAATCTTTGAGTTCAAAAACCTCAAGGGGACGTTATTACAACGGCCTCTCAACGCTTACATTGAGCCCGGCTGTAAATTTAGGACATCAAGACATTGTCAGACCTCCACATCGTGTCGTCACCTGCCCGGCAGCTATCAAACCCACACATGAATTATGGCTTTCAGATATTTTTTCCTCTCTCATCATCGTGTGCCAAGCTTTCATGTGATAATGAAAGAATAAAAAGACAGTTACAGAAGTTTATTCTGACGTAAAACAAAGAAAGGCCAGGCAGTGAAAGTCTTATCTTGTGCCCAGCTGAGGCCTCACATTTTACTGTTTATGTGTCTGTTGCCATGGCCCACTTTTCATTGTGCCGTCACATTTGATGTGGAGGATCTAATTGAAAAAACAAAACAAAAAGTCAATCTATCGATCTCTAAGTGTGTTTACAACAAAGTCCTAAAAATAGTCCCAGCACCAGTGTGACATGTCATGTGTTCTCCGGTCACATCGATTTGCTTAAGAGACGGTGGAGTGATAGAGATGCTTCAAACACGCTCATGTCGCCTGAGTGGGACAATAAACTCTGGGCTTTCATTCAGAAACATGTCATTCAATTATGATTGAAATTAGAGAAAACTAAACAATTTCTTTTTAATTTCTTTATTTACAGTTGGCTATACCTGACCTTGAAAGAGAGCATGTTCAGTCACTATTGTTGTACAAAAGTATGATTAAATTGAAGAAAAGTTTATAAATACAGTTGAGAAAACGATCTGACTTGAAGGTGCGTTTAGTAACTGTTCTGTTTGTTATCACATGACCTCCATCAGAGGGTGGAGTTTGCTGAGTTGTCATGTTCACGTTCTTCTCTAAAGGACTTCTTGTTCATTATTGCTGTGATGGTAATATGAACAGAACAACTATTAAATGGACCCTGAAGTGAGATGTTTCAACAACTGAGGAAGATCATGCGATGTGATCGAAAGCTCCAGAACTGCAACTGCATCGACCTTGTGGCGAGATTGATAAGAATAAACTTTGAACCTTGAATATAAATGCAATTAAAAAGAGTATAATATATAAACGTGTTTCTTATGAAACAGTATAGGCCGAATGGAAAAACTACAAATATGAAGTATATTTTATTCCCATCATTTGTGGTCATTCATATAACAGTATATTTATACTTAAATCATGAATAGTGAGATACAACCCCACAAACATCTCTGATTAACCGGACTGCATTGCTATTAATTGTTGAGTTATTTTAAAGCTGTAAGACTACTATAAGACTATTACTATCAGAGTGAGGAAGGTGGGCTTTGACATGAAGTAATCCAGGAACTGGTTTCCTGCCCCATGGAGGTCCACAGCAGCTGGAGCTGCCTGATACAGCCCGGCTCTCCGACCAGGAAACCCCCGACGAATGAGGAACTCCCAAACAATTAGCAGGACAGCACTGTTTGCCTCATTAAGAGCCTGTAATAACACAACACTGCAGAGGAACCGATGAGGCGGCTGAGACAATGAGAGAGAAAGGCTGGGGGGGGGGGGAGCAGTGAACACCACAACCCCCCCCGCCCCCGTTTACTGCCACGTCAAGTCCCGGCCACAAGCCACGAGATGTTCTTGGCCCACATACTGAGGCTCCTACTGGGTTACTGCAAGTCGGTCCCACAGAGCGGTTCTGTAGTTCACCACAGATCCTGCCAAGTCTTTCTTTGACCCAGGTATTCTTTCAAATGAAAATGTCTGCGGACAATAGCTTTTCGGGAAACTTTGTAGGTTTTAAGAAAATAGAATAATAGAAAGGGAGAAGACTTTATATTACCACAATGAAAATGTTCTTACATACACAGAGAAAAGCTCAGTGCAGTTAAAGCATCTTGTAATCCTTTGTGAACATAGCATACATGCTCATGAACAATAAACAAACAAACGCATACTTTTATTGTTATAATATTATTGTTTTGTTGTTTTATCCCAAATATATTGTGTACATGTGTTTGTTTACTTGTTCTAACCTGAAATTAAATCCTCAGGGGCGGGGGCTATATATATGTATATACATTACATATGTTAACACTGTTATCACTGTTGAATCTGTACTGTCTCTGAAAGATAAATAACTCTAGGGTCATTGCTGAGGCTCTATTTTGTTGTTGTATTAGATTGTATTATACTGTAAAATGATTCTAAAATATATTCTCCATATATTCAAGATATTAGACAATATAAATGAAATTAAACATATTAATTAAGCAACACCACAAAGTTCAGCCAGACAAGGTATTAACGGAGCAAACACAACTTAAGTAGGAACGTAAGAGAAAAGTGCTCTCTTACTTTTTAAGTAAGGTTGTTTTGATTTCAGAGCTGTTGCATTATATCATGCTGGTGTTTTCTTTCTTTTGTTGGCTAGTCATTTTATTTAGAAATGCATTTAACTGGCAACAAGTAACACATAGCAGATGTGGATGTTGATGAATATGGGATAAACCGATTAAATATTTCCTCCAAAAACCCTGTGGTGAGCACAAACTAATATAAAGAAACGCTGATCATTCATTCCAACCATAAATGTGAAAAGATGTTTAAAGTTGGGGTTAAAAATGTTATATGTTGATCATAAAAACTAATGCTAACTATTGCTTCTTTTTGCAATCAGTGGTAGTCAGATATTCCTCACATGTCTACTCCCAGATACCTTTCCTATGGTCATGTAAAGTCTCTGCTCATCAATTATACTGTTCTGACACATATCAAGGCCACTACACGCCATAAAAGAAGCATGTCGTAATGTTATTTGGCTCAGACCTGACTTTAAAATGCACATGTTTTACTCATGTTACCTCACCGCTGACTAAAGTCTCCGGCACACTACTGTGTAGTGTAACGTATGGCTTTGGCCGCCTCTTCCAGACTCTCTCTGAGCCAAAGGGAAGCATGCAAACCTCTGCAGTCAGCAAGTTTTATGGCGAAGTGGCCAGCCTCATCTCATTCAGCCTCAGCAGCGGTGGACTTCAGACTGTGCACCCTGCAGCATAAACCTGCGGCTCGGGGCCAGACACGGACTCAGACTTTCCATGAGTGGACTTGTTTGTAAGCTCCCAGGGGACAGTGTGAAAAAATGTGTAACAGAAGGGGACCCTGATTAATACGACAAGGCTGCACAAACAGGAAAAAGATATCAGCTGATTACAGACGGAGGGGCAACAACAAGGTTGACACCTGACTGTGTCACTTCCATTGTTAAGTGAAGCTAACAGCAGCTACTTCACACCATAAGTGGTTAAACATTCATGTATTTTAATTATTTGCGTCAAAATATTATAATTTATTAATGTTTTATTATTATTCTTTTTTAATTAAATTATTATTGTTTTATTTATTTATTATTATTATTATTATTATTATTATTATTATTATTATTATTATTATTTATAATTGCCATACATTTAATCTTTAGGCAACAGGACAAGATTTATTTTAATATAAAATCTAAAAAATATTATGGTTTCCATTTCTATTCCATGTAGTATTGACCAATCACGTTTGAGCAGGCCTTTGGTTGAATGCAGGTAAACAGTCCGTGTGGAAAGCAGAAGAGACGGAACACTTTGGCCAAAACGCAAAATTCTCTGAACCCGTCGGCTATTATGACGACGGTTTAGCTTTTAATTATCTTAAAGTTAGCGTGTAAACTTTCTTGTTAAACAAAGTTGTAGACGCCGTCTCGCAACTCCAACTCCATTCTTGCGTCTCAAGTTACAAATCAGACGCAAACAATGACCGGCGTACGGAAAAGGAAGTCTTGGCCCAGATATCCACAGGCTACACTGAGACCCCCAAAATATAGCGAGGCTGATCACCGTCACACCGATAGCCGATTGGTTCCGAGATGGCACTATACTACAAAAACTAAATGGGAAGGATTCATCTTGACTTTTGGCAATAATGCACAGATAATGAGCTACTAAATTACAGCCCATAAACTCAAACATAATCTTATTTTCATTGAATACCTGCAATGACAGTCAATGTCTTGAGTTTTAACAAACATGGCCGACAGGAAATTACAGTATCATCACACCTGAGCGAGGCCATAAAGCAAAAAGTTGTATCAAACTCTGTCAAAGGTTCTAACGAAGTGAGAAGCAACATTAAGTTTGAAATGCTTAAAGAAAATTCCTTCAATTTACCAATGAAAACAAGTGTTATAGAGGCCCAGCGCCACAGAAATATCCATTATGGTGACGGTGACGTCGCAAACTTTAAACACGGTTCCCACCACGTTCTTAAACATCAAATTCAAGGACTTTCTCCAGGCCCAATTCCCTCAAATGCAAAGATCCAGCACGACTTATCATATAATGAGAACTAGCAGTCTTTACAGAAGCCCACAGGGAAACATATCAAAATACATTTTATTTCTATTCTTGGATAAAATATATAAATTCAAGGAATTTTAATGACCCATGTCTATTTATGTCTATTCTCAAAAAATGTCAAGGCCTTGATTTTCAAAGACTCGTGGGAACTATGTTTAAAACTTAGATGTTTTGATTTACTTTAACTACACCTGGTTTGAACCCTCAACAGCCATGAGCACCAGATAGAATATAATCAAATCTATATCTCGAGCCAGCCAAAATCCCCGCAGACGGGGCGAACAAGTGCAAATGTATTTACCCAGAATGTTCAGAGGAAGTGGCATGGGAACAGTCTGAGTCCTGCAGTAAACCCAACAACAGTGTCTCACTCGCCATCGCCAGGAAGCCGGGCCAGACGATTCAGCAGGGGCTCTGGTGACGGATCAAAGCCCTGCTGCTCCGTCCGCTGATAGCTGCTGGTTAGTGTTGCTTTATCTACTACACTGCCTTTCTCCAGAGGACTCACACACGCAGCCAGGGACTGTTTCTTCATGCCCCGAGGAAGATCATTTATCCAATTTATTTCAAATCACGGAGCACAGAGCACACGGCCCCCAAATCTCAGCGGTGAGCGCAGAGGGCCTGAGCAGTGAGGTCATAAAGTTTGTGCTGTGAGATGAATAAAGGGGCTCACAAAAAACTGTATTTATTATATCAGCGAGCTTTAGGCAGGCTTGTCTCATTCAGGGTTTACAGCCAAATATATCAAACACGAGACCACCAGGTTCCTCTCATCAAATTACCTCAGAAGTCAGATGACAAAGAAAGCTCACAGGAGTGGAAAGGAGTACCACAAAAGAGAGAACATTTGATAAAGAAGTATTAAAAAATGCAGGACTTTTGACAGCCTCAAATCAAGTAAAGTAGGACTTCCAACAACAGTAATAAACCTGTTGGCACAGTCATCACTCCCACACCAACCGACTTGTCCTACAGTGGCCTGTAACTGACACAAACAGTACTATCATGGTTTCACAGTATACACTAAGTATAAGCGTGCTATCCAACAGAAACACCTATGAAGAGGTGAACTGTATCTGGGCTGAATTATGTTGCAATAGAACCCCAACGTCATTTGATTTGTACGTTTTCTTCAGACTTTTTATAGGTAAAATGTGTTGCAATGTTTGTCCTGCATGGATAAAATAGTTTAGGACAAACGCTCATTTGCTCCAAAGCAAAAGCTCCATACTGAGTTTTGAGAGCTAAAGGTTTCAGCTCCTGGCAGTGAGCAGGGCAATAAAAACATTTGTTTTCCCGTAAATGATGGGGTTGTTCGCTTTAAAATTGTTTCATTTGGTTAATTTTTGTATGATAATACAAACTTCTTCACTCACCATCATCAAGGTACATCTGGTCCAGCTCCTGTGGTTCTTGTTTGATGCTGACAGTCAGCGTTGGGGGGCTGCCATCCAACTGAACTGAGCCCTGCCCCCTCTGTGGCACCTTGGGGTGCTGCTGAGCTCCTGGGCTGGTGCTGCCGCTCTCCGGCTGGGCTGGTGTCATGCAGAGGGCCGGAGAGAAAGGGCCGTCAGTCGGTGTGGAGGCCTGCGAGGTCGGGGAGGAGGAGGAGGAGCTGCTGGGTGGATAGAAGATGTGCGGCTGGTAGCGACCTGGAGTCTCCTGGATGATGGAGACGTGCTGGATGGGGGACTGTTGGCCCGGGTTTTGGAGTGCTGGGCCGGCAGAGAGGCACTTGGATAAGGGCGGCGGTGACAGGTCGTGCAATTTGGGACTGGTGCTGGGGGAGGACGAGGTGGGCAGAGAGGAGGGTTTGGCTGCCAATCTTTGCTGGCTGACAGAGTAAGCTCCACCCACCATGCAAGGCCTGAGGTCAGAGGTCATCATCGGGGTCATGACCTGAGGGGGGAAGTATGGCTTTGGGTGCACGGACAGCCCGGGGCCACGCTGGCCGCACACCAGAGGGGCATCGTAGTCGTCGCTTGGCTCCGTCTTTATTGTTGGAGCTGAGAGGAGAGGAAGGGAAACAGAAGAAGGAAAAGCTAAATGAGTAAACACATATTCCAACCTTCCTGCAAGTGTGAGCGACTGAGTGGGTTTGTGGCTAGGATACCCGCTGCCAAACAAACACTCTCATCAATGAGACTCTGTGTCTGGGCCTGAGCTCTCCCACCCTGCTGAAAATATTCACAAAAAGCAGGAAAAAAAGGGATGACTCATCAACACGAGAAACATCCAGCTGCTTCTATAATAAAAAGCCTATTTTCTTTGGATGCTGATCTGGTGCAAATATCCACTAAATGTGCGATATGAAGTATGTTGCTATAACAGCAGCTTTATACCTGCTCAACGGGGTTCAGCCATTTTAAATAAATTACTGCGCACTCATTGAGACAAAGAGAAAAAGTTCAACTAAATGTGAAAGCTGTTTTGTAAGATGTAGCTGAAAAAGAGAAAATGGAGGCTTCAGGGTGTTTGAGGATAGTCGTGGCGAGGAGTTGAAATGAAGCAGGACTTGATCTTAGTCGCCCGCGTCTTGGCCTCTAGTCCAGATTCCATAGAAACATGTTGGACACCAAGTTTTAAAATGTGCCATCAGTCTGCTGCAGCTCCTGACACGACAACAATCTTATACAACAAGCGTTTCAGTCCAATTACAAGAAAACGGCATCACTTAACTGGATCAATTTCTTCTGTTCTTTTGTGGTGAAGCTGGTTTTGATTATAATTTGAAGCATGTGCTTCAAATCGAAGCTGAAGCAATGAAAACGTTTTCTTCTACTCCTATTCTTGTATTTGACTCATGCACATTGTTAACTGTTTACTTGTTTATCTGCATCTTTTTGTTTGGAGAAATCGTACCATGCTTAAATAAGTGAAAGGAGTGAAACTAAGACGTGTCATGCCTCCACTGTAAACGAGGAACTGCGATGCGATGGTTACACAAACCGCAGCACCCTATTTCAGGCGTGTTTGCAGGAAGTGTGTCTGTGTGCCTGTGGAGGATAGGCAGATGCACAGAAAGGGCACCGAAGAAGTGCAAATGTTTGTGTTGCCACAAAAGGGAGCGTGCCCCTGCGTTTCCGGAGTGTAAAAACCAGCCGTGAGTAATGTATGTCCCAAAATAAATCTGTTGTCTTTTGTACGAGCTGTGTTGTAACACCTGCTGCTGCTGAAGAAAAAAAGTTGAAATTGAAGGGATTTAAAAAACAGGAAAAACTGAAAGAAATGTACATTTCATTATTGCAAAAAAAAAAATTGAGACTTGCAAAATGTTTTTCCAGCTGTGTTTCTACTAGTGGTGGAAGAAGTAGTAAAAACAACTTCAGTAAAAATAGCAATACCACAGAGCAGAAATACTAAATAAAGTCCTATATTCAAAACCATAAAAGTATTAGTGCAAGTATAAGTATCATAATGCAGAATGGTCCATTTAAGAATAATATTTATTACATTATAGGATTATAACTATTGAAGCATTCATGTCTTCATCACTTTAATGTTGCAAGCTGGTAAAGGTGGAGCTGATTTAAATGTTTGATTTAACTTTATATGCTGGGTATCTTCATTTACAATACAGTAATACATCATACTTTATTAGATGATTATATTCTGTATTAATAATATGAATCTGTAAATGAATAAGTAGCTAAAGCTTTCAAATAAATGTAGTTTAAAACATTTGCCTCCGAATGTTAGTGGCGTATAAAGTAGCGTAAAAGGGAAACACTCCAGTAAAGTATAAGTATACACATATTTGTACAGTGCAGTATTTGAGTACTTAGTTAAATCACAGCACTGATTTTTAATCCTGCCCGGTTTAAATTTATCTTGAAGACTTTCTGGAGATTGTAAAGTTCCCCCGGCTGGCTCGATGCCTTTACAGACTCACCCTTTAGGAGACACTGACCAGACTAGCTGGCTGTCCCCCCCCCCCCCCCCTCCCCCTCCCTTACACTCTCTGCATCCTGAGGACAATGCTCCACTTTCACAGTGGGGCACTCCGTCGCCCACGTACAGGGCTGGGCCAGTTCACTTGAATCACAGCTTTGAACCACCCACTGGATTTTCGCTCCAAGCCCGGAGCGCAATTAGCAGTGGTTTTTACATTTCAGTTGGTGGGTCAGTGTTTATATTTAGCTTGGCAACAGGTTCTCTATTCAACTAACATACGTTTCCCATGCCTCTTTCCCCGCCCTCGTGTGTCCAGTCGCTGCAGTGCACAGGTACGGAAAAGAACAGATTTTATAGATTTTCTTTTTACAATGAAGGAATAATAGCGTTGCTTTGTTCCTCCCAAGCAAACCACAAGACAGGGGGGAATACAAACAGTTTGTTCTCGTCTTCAGATGTAAAATGTTGCCTGAAATGTTTCTAATTAGTCTGGGATATGAAAGGCGAAGAGCAGAAGGAGAGCGATGAAGTAAAAGAAGGACAGAGTAAGTAACGATGTGCTGAGGGCTTAGAGTTAATGAGGGGGTATTCTCTTCTTTTGGTGACAGATTTGTCTATGAAGCACTCTGTTTTTTCATTTTCACCAAACGTCAGTCCGACACCAAACTGTAGTGGAAGAGGCTGTTTGGTAAAGCATCATTCATGCTCCACTGCAGAGACTGGCTGGTAATATCGCTGACACTACAACCCCTCCCCCAGTTGTGACATCACAGTGAGGTTCAGTTCAAAATGTCTTGTTTGAATTGTGCAATTCCTTCAAAAGTGAGCAGACAGGAGAAGCAGCTTCATGCTTCAACTAAATAACACCACGAAATGCAAAATGCACTTATTATTTCTAGGTTTTTGTATTTAACTTGGTTCCCTATACGCCTCACTTTACAATGCAAATCTGTCTGCTTCTGGTCATGTTCTCCCTTTCACAATAAAAGCCCTAGACGTAAACATGGCATCACTGCAACAAACAAAATAGGTTACAGTTACTATCCCCAGGTAGCAGAACAACAGGATTAATATTAACTGTGGAAACTTTACCGGCAAAGGAGCCCTGCTGACTGAGGAGGCAAGGAGTGATAAACACAAGCAGAAAAGTTATCTGCTTCCACTTTAAGAAGCAGTAAATGTGTATGAGGAGGAGAGCTTTACCACTGTCGGGGACGTAGGTGAAGCGCTGGTACTGGCTTCTTTTCCTCTTGCCATTGCAGACGTAGAAGTTCACGTGGACCGGAGTGGAGAGTCTCTGGTTCCGATAGGGAGGGATTTCAACGAGTAGTGAATTCTGCAACAGAGTCAAGAAACGCATTCTTATACTTTATAGAAACAAAGAAATAATGCACAAAAGCTTTCTTATTTGATTCATGCTGTAGCTTTCCACTCTCCTCAACTTACTTTATATCTGTATTTAATCTTATTTAGTTGTTTATCCTTTTAGTATCTTTATCTGTCTCATGTGCTGCTGTAACACTTCATTAGACGCCTGAGGGACTAATGAAGTGTTATTTTCTCTTTTCTTAAATATAAAAAAAAACTTGTTGCACACTGTGAGTAAAACAAAATAGGACACTGGACTTACTCAATACTAATACTCCTTCATAGATTAATGAGTTCATAAATGGGTGCATTACAGGACACCTTGTGGTTTAAGATAGAGAAATATTCTGTATTTATTGTTATTTCCACACAGATATTATGAGTATTTTGTTTCTGTCTTTGTTTGGGAGAGACAGAGAGCAGAGACAATGTGAGGTCTGGATTGTATTTGTGAAAAAAGTGTGTGTGACGGTGGCGGTGGATAAAATCTGTAAATCTGGTTCTAATCCCGAACGAAGGAGCCACAAAGAGACCGTGAACTAAGGTTACAGAGAGCCGTGGTTGTTTTCACAATGAATAAATTGCACTCGGGATTGTCCAGACATTTTTTTCCCCAGCAGAGCTTCCTGCTGTCTGAGGAGAGAGCAAGGCCAGGAGCGACCGCGTTCATCAGCTCCATATGTGTGTGTGTTTCTGCGCATGTGTACATATATACACTACGTGTGAGTGTGTCGGAGGTGCTGCTCAGTAGCAAGGGAGGAAGTCATCTGTCTGCACAACTGTGCTGGCCCTGACTGTACAGGTGAGAGCTGACACACGTTATATTAAATCACTACAGTCGTAAAGTCAAGTGAAGCCAGATGAGGGTTTTTTCCCTTCTCTGATTCACTACAACCCATGTCCTTCAGAGAGAGAGAGCTGAGAGAAACTCTGGTTCAATGCGTAAGCTGTAATTGTGTGCAGGTTTATCAGGAGCATTTACAGCATTTCACTCGTGTCGCTGCTGTCCAATATGTAAATGTATCATGTGCATAAAGAACAGGCTAAAACATGCACGTGTGACACATTCACTCAGTTTTGAAAGTGCACACGTGTTGTTCTGTAGAATCCTTTAAATCTACTGAGGACACAATGGACTTTTAATTTGTGTAAAAAGCATGAAAATCCCAGAAACTAGCACGGAGATGTTTTGACCTGACAAAAGTGATTTCTCTCATGTGGAGGGAGGAAAATAAAATGTGACAAATTGAAGCATGGAGGAGAATTCTTGGACTCCTCAACTGAGTGCTTCAAGACCATTTATCAGTTTATAAGAGTGATAATTGAAAATAATAAAACTGAGTCATCCCTCTTCTCCCAAATCTGCCTCCCTGTTGTGCAGGTGACGGAGGCGGTGAGGTATTCTGAATGTGTGGTTTGGTCTGCGTTGCGGTGGAGCAGCAGAGGTTAAACCTGGACAAGGCAGCGTCAGTGTTTAAAATGGGACCAATCCAGCAGACAGGGCTGAGAGGAGAGGGAGGGAGGGAGGGAGGGAGGGAGGGAGGAAGGCCCTTTGTCTATTCAAGCAGACAGATGTGTCCCAGCAGTCACTGTATATATGTGTGTGTGTGTAAGTGTGTGTGTGTGTGTGTGTGTGTGTGTGTGTGTGTATATGTGTGTGTGTGTGTGTGTGTGTGTGTGTGTGTGTGTGTGTGTGTGTGTGAGAAAGAAAGTGTGTATGTTTTGCAATGGGAAGAAACTGAGAGCAGGTGCAGCGCCTTACAAAGACGCCCTCTAATCCCCTCGTCTATCTCCCGAACTACCAGCACTACATCTCTCTCTCTCTCTCTCTCTCTCTCTCTCTCTCTCTCTCTCTCTCTCTCTCTCTCTCTCTCCTCTCTCTCTCTCTCTCCCTCTCTCTCTCCCTCTCTCTCTCCCTCTCCCTCAGGCCAAGACAGGACACACAGCCGAGCACAAACTCCCACAGGATGAAGGTTGAACTTTTGAAAACCTTTTCCACACGTTTAAAAACACAACACTGCTGTTCCCCCTCAAGGGCTTTGCTGTGTGTGACACTTCTGTGTGTGCGTGTGTCTGTGTTTGTGTGGACCGCTGTGTGTATATCCCATGCTCATATTAATAGTTGGAGTTGAAGAAGATTAACTTTACGCACATCATGTAGGTGCAAAGCTATCAGAAAAACAGCTTCAATAAGGCCTGCGCACTCACGCCATGCCTCAAAAGTTTTTTTATTGATTAAGATGTAGATGTTTCGATCCCACTTAGATCAAATTTGAAAAGTGGAAACCACGGCCATATTCATACGCACCGACCCCACCTACCATCACAGAGCTTGATAAATATGGGCGTGGTTTCCCGACTGGACGAAGATCCAAGTAGGATTGAAACGTAGTTAATAAAAACAACAGGCTGTTTTTCTTTCTTGCCATGAGTTAGACGAGAAGGTCGATACCCCTCATGTCTGGACGGTAAATATAGAGTAGCATTCAACAGCTAGTTAGCCTAGCTTAGCACAAAGACTGAAATACCTTTTGTGTCTCTGCCTCTCCATGTTTTTCTTACCTCAAACTGACTTCCTGTGCAAAGTGTCCCTCTACCCTCTGGGCTCAGATTGTGGAAAATAATTCATAATGGGGATCCTACATATTAAAAGAGGATTTAAAAAAAATAAAAGCGCATAAAAGACGCCAAAAGTTTCCGCTACTAATATCTGGCGAGCAAAATCAAACCTTGTGGTGGGCCAACTTTGGCTCCCAGGCCCCACTGTGGCCCTGAGGTCCCACCTTGGGCGACCCTGATTTAGGATGAACTGAGCCTTCAAAGTAAAGGGTAAATCAGGCGTGCAGATGTTTTGTAAATCTAGATCCATGATTCAGAAATGCTTCACTCTCAGCTCACTCGATTTAGACACCATTTATTAATGTGAAAATTGATTGTTTTGCCACTTCGTTCAGTTCGTTAAATGATTGAGAACAGCTGCTTTATTGTCAGGCCTTAAATCCTGAAATTAGGCGCGATTCGTCACGAAAACAGCATCACATGTATCACTTACAGGCTTTGAGGCGTCTCTGTCAACCTTGGCCTCAGTCTCCCAGAGGTGGTGACCATCTGAAAAAAAAAAAAAAAAAAAGGATTTTTATAATAACAGATCAGAAAATAGAAAATAATCCATCTACTGTTATTATTATTATCTGTTACAGTGATGTATAAAACAGGCACAGCACATACTGTCTGACCCAACTCATGAGCTCATCGTCTAACAAACCTGAGACAGAAACAGAGACTCAGACAGAGAAATCTGATGCAACAGTCATACCAAAGAGATGAGCGATATCTTTGGTGGATGAGAGAAGCCTTGACTTCATCGCTGCGTGGAATCCCAACATGCAGCAGCAGCTGGTGGGCTCGTTAAAGCACAACGACTGGAAACTGACAACTCGCCTCAACTTTCAAACGTCTTATTTCTCCTGTTGTCATAGGAATCTTTCTGTTATCCCTATATAATGATTGTTAAATGGTATATTTCCCATCAGGCAATAAAAAAAGAGGCATCTTGTGAGCTTTTGGAAAACACATTTGTCATTCTGCCCAGTCAGAGTACAACTATACTGTTTTACTAATTCATTAGACACAGAAGGAAACCGTTGTTATTTCTTCAGACTCCTGACTCATTAACAAGGCCTTACAAAGGACTGTGAAAAGAACTTTAGGTGGAAAGGAAGCTGCAGTTTAAAGAAAAAAAGGTCAGCTGTGGCCAAATTTTCTTGAAGAAAACGAAGAGAGATATGTGCCGTGTTGCTCACACAGGCTGTCTGCAGTTTGATAAGTGGAGCGTTCGAATTGAGCTCATAGCGCAGTGCAGATGGACGGGGGATAAGGTTTGTTTGTGTGGAGAGGAGTTGTGAACTGGCAGAGATGGAGGAGGTGCAGCTTGGCACTGACAGCTTCTATTATGTCTGAGAAGACACTGGAAACCTGTTTCCCTTTCCTTTCTTTTCTCACACTGTCCCGTTAGCTGTGGAGTGCAGTTTTAGCCGCGGTTGTTTTGAAAGCCAGATCTCTGAAATTTGGGCAAAAATATGTTTAAAAAAGGAGCAGAGATACAGTGAGCTGTCATTATACCACGAGCCAATAATAATACAACAGACAAGTGACAGAGGAGAAGCTCAGCTGGGCACTGAGCTGTCTGGAGGCAATCAAGTGTTTTTATTGTTAAAAAGCATACAGACTTTTTTGAGTGTACTCGTGACTTGTCTCAGGACATGATGACTCAAATGACTGTGTTAATCTTATGTTTTTAGTTTAAATATTTTTTTTAAAGTTAAAAAATGTCATTACAAGTGTGTGTGTGTGTGTGTAACTGTGACCCGGTATGCGAGCACACACTGGGAATGGCACTGACAGGATTGGACCTGGTCAGTCGAGCTCCTTGTAATTAGAATACAAAGTCTTTTAACTGTCATACTTTTTGACAAGGTTGGATAAATTGCCCAATATTAATATTATTAGATAATAATCCTTGTCTTTTCTCTTAATATAAACCGGATACTGCAGTTAATACCACAGTATGTTGGGGGGGGAAGTGGGTTGACTTGCGTGAGATTGGACCAAAGGACTGTCAACAATTGTGGTCTTAGACATTTATGGCGACATTTTCTGCAGACCTCTGTGACTGTATTTCATAAAGCACTCGGAGAAATGGGCTTCAAAATATAATATCCCTACCCAGTTATTATTTCACAGTTTCAGAAATTATTTATACACAAGTTATTATCTATAATACAGGGACATATATAACTACAGGGACAGTCTCCCTGGAGCAACTCAGAGTTAAGTACCTTGCTCAGGGGTACAATGGTGGCAGCCCTGGTATTGAACTCCCGACCTTCTAATGTTTTGTTTGGAAGGAGTACCACTAGACCACTAGGCCATCACCACCCATGTCTTTAATTAATGTCACTTCTGCATGCAACTCATTCAGAAAGCTATTTGAAGAGAGATTATCAAAATAAGACAATATACCTTTATTGTAACATTACACAAACAATGAAATGTCGTCTGCAAAATCTATACCACAGTCTACTTGTCTAAATTATATTTAGTGGATTATTGTCTTTGTTACATCAGCGAAAAGAGACAAAAGGCTTCTAGTTGAGATGTGTGACTTCCACCACTAAGCCATAACAGCAAACACATTTCCCTCTTCCTACAAAGACTTGTAAGCATGGATGCAGCCTTAAACATAATCTTAAACAAATATTTTGTTTTGTTTAAATAAATATAAAGCCAGCTATAACAAAAGTATTGCATATCCTGGGCACCACAGGAACAACTGTGACTGGTGCACGGCATCTGGCGAGCAAGAAAACACACCAGTGTGGGGTGCTATGAATCAAACATAACATTAGCAATCCATGTTGCAGGAAGCCTGTGTGTAAACAATAGAAATGAAAAGAAAAATGGCATGTCATGCAGGAAGTTCTACAGGATCCTCGTCAGAAAGGCTCTATTTAAGGGGCATGCAGTGTCCATCTTTATGCTGTGAAGGCATATTCCATGTGTAACATGTCAACAAGGCTGTCTCTACTTACTTCTTTAAACATCTAGTTGTCAGAGTTCAGAGCAGAAAACAAACTTCACCCACAGAATCTTAGCTCAACCAATACTTTGATTTCTTCCTCTATAAAAGCAGTTCTGTCTCTAAAGAAATGTTTGTTTGACTTGAACTTCAATCTGCCAGCCGGTCTCTCTCTCTCTCTCTCTCTCTCTCTCTCTCTCTCTCTCTCTCTCTCTCTCTCTCTCTCTCTCTCTCTCTCTCTCTCTCTCTCTCTCTCTCTCGCTGCCTCTCTTCACTTTGGGAACGTCTCCAGAAGGGAAGCCTTTGCAGCCGATGTCGATCCACAGGAGGTAAACATGTTTTTCAGATTTCCCTCTATGTCTCTCTCTGCTTCTCCCTGTCTGCTTCTCTCTCTCTGACTCACACTCGCATCATTTTTCACATCAATATAGAGATAGAAAAATCTAATTTAGCACTTTGTTTTCTGTGCCCGGCTACCTATTGCCAGGAAACTTCTCAAGAGCCGAAAAAGAAAGAGCTTTGAATGCGTGGGATGCCTTTGTTTAAAAAGAGTGTACCGGATAATTGATAACCACAGAATGTTCCAGAGTTATAGGGCAACATCTGCATAACGCCTGCACCGATCCAATGAAAAACTTCAGCAGCAGTTGCTCTCCAGCTTAATATGGTTTCTAACTGCCTGGCCCACTGTGCTGGACAATATCCAATATTATCTAAGTTAAACAACTCAGCCTAAAATCTCTCCCCCAAAACCACCCGGACCATATAAACCCAGTACCCCTCTCCAGTTCTCACAACGCCCAAGCTCCACTCGCCTTGGCTGCGTCCCAGCCTCGCAGAAGTCTTACAATTCACATTTCGTTAGCAATGGTCTATACAAATCATTACTTTCTCAGAACAGACATAACACAGAGCCGTCAATGGCACAGTGGTGGGGTGCTGTACAGAGTCATGGCAGCCGGGGATCAAACAATATACAATACAGTTATTTGTCATGTTGGGTTTATAAAGGGAATCAAACAGCTCCTTGTGCTCCTTAATTGGGGCTGGGTGGAGTAAAACTTTGGTGCCCAGAGTGAAACAGCGGGGGTGGCGTGTGCCCAAGGCCTCATAACGTACAATAAATATAAACACATGCTCTACTCAGGCCCAAGTGCCATGCTCAAAGACTTCCCTTGTCCTCTGACTGATGACTGAAACTTCTTCCTTCCTCCCTCCCTGAAAACACGTGGATCTTTTAAGTTGCATGCAAGCGGCTGCGGTGTGGACGACTGAGCCGAGCTGATAAATGGCAGCAGTCGAGGACGAGATGCTAACTTCTGCTCTGCAGCAGCGCTGCTTGCAGCTGCAGTGGCGCCTGTCACTGTGCAACGTCATCTTGACACAAGGCAGCGCTTTCATCGAGAAATCCATCTCTTGAGTTTTTAAAACGGGCCTGCAATTTTTATGAATCATGCACTGTAATTTATGAAAACATAATCCCCGCTGTTTATGCGGCTGTAATTGATTTGTTTATGAAAACAGCCATTGTTCTCAGAAGTGTCATAGGCAGCCAAACCACTGAACGGCTTCAAGTGGAAGTCATTGTTTTATGAATGCAATGAAACCGAGGCCTCTTGACCGCCCTTCCCTCCAAACAAAACCACTGCTCAAAGCTAACTGAGCTACCACATGTTAAAAACAGCCTCCGCTGTTACATTACTGTCATCTCGCTCACAGCTCCCATGGGGCTTAAAGAAGGATGGTTATCTATAATTTTCTACAGGTAATTCCAGACACCATCTGGCAGCCCTACAGCACCATAATCCTCTCACAGTTCAATTTTCAGGTTCCTGTTACTTGTGCGGCTGCTCCGGCCAACGACAATTAGACTAAATTGTCGGGGTGTTCTGGTCAGACATGGAAAGTCATCCAGGTCTCGACCTGTCTGACGCGCCAACTCACCGGCTCACAAAAAGACGGATAGGTGAGGAGGATCAGTGAATAAAAACACGGCTACCCCTGCAGCTGAGCTGAGGAACTGCCAACCATCAGCGGAATGGTTATTCACAGTGATGCTGAGTGCAGCGGAGCAGGTCCAGTGCAAAGTGCTCTTTTCACAAGAGGGTTTCTTCTCTCACTCAAATTAAGCTATTATCAGTGCTGGTGGGGGGCAGAAAACCACACTTCATTAAACAGACTGGAAGGAAGTAAAAAAGAAGTCAAAGTAATCAAGTAGAAAGTGGTAGAATACATATTCATACACTTTATAAAATGGCCACGGTATGAAATATTACGCAGAGCTGGATTGTGATTGGCTGGAGGGTGTGCACTATTTTCAGATAACTGCACGCTTCTGAAACAGAGGCACCGATCTTTGGAACCCATTAGCCGTCGGTCTGACAACGATAAGGCTCTGGGGGCGACGGCCAATGGAGCCGGTGGATATCTGGATAACGGTTATACAGGCATATCATTGTTTACAGTCCGATTAGAAAGTTGAGATGAGAAAATGGAGTTGAGAGACAATGACGTCTACGACTGGATTGTTTCACAAGTAGTTGGTTTGCGAGCTAATAAAAAGTTAAACTGTCATCAGATGAAAGCCGGTGGTGATTGCATTTCGGCCAATGCGTTCCACCTCTTTCGCTCTCCACACAGACTGTTGTACAACCAAAGCCGCTCCAACGTGATAAATATTACTGAGAAGAAGGAAATTAGAGGCTTCCAGTGGTGGGCCGTCAGGGCCAGCAAGGCCTTCTCTGCTGGACTAAACATCATCAGAATATAAATTACATTTTTATTATATTTTTTCCACAAATATGTATTAAATTATTCCTCATAGTCTCATTCTCTTCATTTCATAGCTTTCCTCTTGGTTGCGCTGCTTCCAGCCTCAGATGGAGATTTGGAGGTCTGGCCTTTATGTTAGAGCTTTTATCCAATCATATTTCAGCCATGATGTGTTGCCAGGGTCCACGAAATCTGCCCTGAGGCCTTCAGAATCAACAGTGCGGGCGCCTGTCGCTTAAAGTGAACGGAGACAAAACTGTGGCGTTAACCAATCAGATTTCAAGTTGGGGACACCGGGGCCAGCTAGCAGGCGTACGATAACGTCAGCACGTGCACGTCTTTTGATTGGATACGCACTATTGAGAGGCAGAGCTATGCAGAGCTAGCAAACTTTGAACAAGCTAATTTGTGTATATTTTTTCAACCCACAATGGCTGAAGGAGGAGAAGAGATCGATTTGGTCGCAGATATAATTACAACGCCATTTTCAAGACGAACTGCTGGGAATGACTTGCTATTTACAACTAAATGTTTCGTAAATATTAATATAACTCTGTTGTTAGGGTGATGCAACGCCCGGTTATACTGCGTTTCTGTCTAAATGTATAGTTTCTAGAGCCATGGCGTCATAATGATGGTATTAAGAGGTGGAATAATTCAGGTAGGACTGTGTAGGACATCACTGAAGGCCTAGGTGGGAAATGGCCCGCCACTGGAGGCTTCTGATACTAAAGTCTTGACCAGTTGAGCTACAGATTGTGCATTCATATGCAGAAATCTGTAAATAGAGATTACAGAAGCACCATTTCTATTCTAAACTAACACTACTTTTTGAATAGTAAAGTAATCTTTATCAAAAGACAGTACCAATACAAAGTATTAATTTAACTCTCTCAAATCCTGTGTGAAGACTTACTAATCAATTATCATCAATCTTACGAGCAGCCTGGTGATCGTGTCCGTCGTGACAAAACACAAGTATGGAAGACAGACAAAACAGGAAGAGTAAAAGTAAGACACTTTTTTATCGTTTTAATGTCAATTTATAATTTTTTAACATGAATGTAAACAAAAAATTAAAGAACACTTAATATAATTTGATTGCTGCTGTTTTGAGAAGTTATACACAACAGAGAAGTGGATAACCAGTTTAGCTCCAAGACCATGAGGTGCAGTTGAAAGCTAGTAAGTGGACATTTAAGCTAATTTTGTTACAGTTACACATTTTTCAAGTCTAGTTTTGTTTACGTGTTTTATTTTCTTACTCTACTGTAATCCTTTCATATCCTCTACTAAGCGTATACACTAAATATAAACACTATTTTATACTATTGCTATGAGATACTAGAGTAACACATTTTACAAAGTACCATAAGATAGTTGCATCATCCAAATCTGATGATTTGGACATTTTCAGATAAACAGAGTTAGTTTATTATTTATTAACATTTATAAACCAATATATTAGTGGAATAACGCATCGTCACAAAGATAAAAACAGGGCTGTTTTTTTTAGCTAATGTTGACAAGATGGAGATCCCTGCCGGTGTCACACCACTGCTCGTGTCATGACCTGCAAGTGAGTTTTAAAGTTTCAGAAATTAACTTGTATGTTCTTCTTCACAGTTTTCAATCTTTGGATTTTGGCACCTTTAGACTTTTCTTTCAGACAATAAATAACATCTGAGAACTCAGAACACTAAGCCACAAAATAAAAAACCCAGAGGTGAATAAAGGACATGAGGGCCTAATTTCCCAAATGGAGTGAGTGTGACTTATCAGAGGCAGCATCTCCTGGGCAGGCCGGGGCAAATGAAAGCAAGGTGAGATTGAGTCAGGTTTAGATTACAGGCTGATGTCTGCAGCGCTGAGGCCGTACAGTAATCTCTGATGACTGATTAGCTGTAACCTAGGAGTGACAACTGAACTGATCTTATCGCAGTTATTTCTGCTGAGGCAGCAGTGAGGCAGGAGACGGGAGGCTCGGGAGGGCGTGATAGAGCAAAGTTACTGTTTTCAGATGTTGCGCTCTGAGCGAGGAACAGGTGACAGAGCGTGTCTCTATGGGGGGAAACAGGGATCTTCTTTCTGCGTGAGTCATACAGCAACAACACACTCAAAAACATGAATATGTAACAAAGACATATGAGCCCTCACTGTCCTTCTCTCTCTCTCTCTCTCTCTCTCTCTCTCTCTCTCTCTCTCTCTCTCTCTCTCTCTCTCTCTCTCTCTCTCTCTCTCACACACACAGTGGAAACATCATTTAGACCATCGGACACTAAAACCAAAACAAATTAAATGTTGAGTTCTTAAGCCAGGGTGCCCTGTCCTGCGTGTAATGACACACACAAACACACAAACACACCCACACACGCTGTAAGTACGGGACACATGCAAACACCCAATATCTCAATGCCCACACGTTCCGTTACCACAGCTTTGTGAATGTTATTTTGCAAGAGTACTTTATTAGGAAATTTGCAGGAACATTTTACATCGGTAAAATTAAATAATTAAAGTTTTTTGTGGCAACAACATCCACCACTCTGGCTTTATGAGTTTGATCGTTAAACTGTTTCTCAGAGCTCCGCTTTGGCACGAATAAAACAACAATAAAAGCATATTAAAGGGATAGTCCGGATGTTTTTGAAGTAGGGTTGTATGAGGTAGCCTACTTATAGCAGTATAGAGTATTACCTACAGTAGATGGCGGTCGGCACAGCCTCAGACACTGAAGCTAAACAATGTACTGCTGTGGACGGGGCAGCAGCATAACGTACCCACATAAAAGAAAGGCCCACCTAAAAAAATCTATACGAGTTTAAGTGTACACTATATATAGAATGTCTTCATGCACTCATTTGCACCTATTGTAAGTCGCTTTGGACAAAAGCGTCAGCTAAATGAACTGTACTGTAATCTTCACTGTTTTACCTTTCCATAAAACAGCCCCTCTTCAAAATATAGCGTACACGTGGCTAAAATAGGTTTTGCTGCTGCCCCGTGCACAACAGGGCGTTGTACATTCTACTGTAGGCAACACACTGACGGTGGATAAGTACCTCATACAACCCCACTTCAAACAATACAAACTATCCCTTTAAATGTCCAGATTCTACCCGAGAATGTGAAAGCAGAGATGAGTTTCATGTTTTTTTAATATGAATGTTTTGCACCCTACCATACTTGTATCTTATCACACCAATGATGCCATTTCACCCCAGAGATGAACGATGCCTCTACTTGTCTACTCTACCTATTTGCCTATCTATTTATACAGAGAGCCGCTGTAGAGAAGACCCAGTATGATCCGCTGGGAGCCCACAGCTCACAGAGTTAATAAACTGGTGGCACAGAGGCAGCTTGGATGGAGAGGTGGAAGAATGGTGGGGGGGGGCAGTGTTGTGGAAGCCTGGCTTAAGGGTGTTTCCATGCTAGGCTTGCCCAGGAATCTGGTGATGGTGCCAGACGCAGGGAAACCCTCATCAAAAAGCTAGAGCGCACACCCATCCACACCAGTCCAGAGCCGGCACATGGCCCCAAAGTTAGTCGCATTCAGAGCCCAAACAGAACCGGAGCAGCTACTGACCTGCACATGCACATCTGGTCAATTCTTTCTTTTTGTTTCTGCAAATCTGATTGTCCAATTGATTGTAGTTTTAGTTTCATGTTTCAGGGAGGCAGAAGTAAATCATTGGTTGGGTTTAATTGTTAGGGGCAGAGCTGAAGATATAGTTATTGTCAAGCAGGCTCAGACCTGGAGCCTTGTGAAAAAAGCAACTGGTATGAGAGGAAAGCAATGTTTATTCTTGACTTTTGAAATAAAAGCAGCACAAAAATGAAGCTTAAGTTCCACTTATTAATATTATTATTTGAATATTTTACAGCGTTTCATGGTCTTTCAATTATTAATTACTATTAGTATAATTTTTATTATTGGATGTATTATTAGCAGATTGAAATGATTATTGTCAAATGATGAGGGGAAAGAATGTGGTTGATTTGGTTTTTTTTAGATTAATTTATGGATACAATTGCTTTACTACTAATTACTGGAGATTACCAATGAAAGGATGTTCAATTCTATATTTAGAATATAATAATAAAATGTATTAATGGCTTTGTACTGATTTGAGGAACTATTTTACTTTGCTCATGTATCCTGTAGCTGAGTAGTGGAATGATGCACCCCCAAAAAACAATGTATTAACTTTATACTTAGCTTTACCAATAACCTGAAGTGATTTTTAATTTATAAAGCTATAAGATATAAAGATTAGTTAGCATAACATAATGCCAAAGTTCAAAATCTGATTAGCATGAGGCTAGCTAGGTAAGTTAATGAGCTAGCCTCCGAGTAATACTAAACACAAATGTGATTTCTATACATTTATTTCAACCAGAACTTTATCTTTGCTAGCTGGCTAAACTGAGCTCCAAAAAAATATGTTTTTTCTTCTTCTTTTAACTGAAGTTTAATCCAACCAGAGACACTATTGTTGTCTCCAGAGCAGTTCTGAGCTCAGGGTTAATCAAAGACGCCTCCGCTCATTCAATCGCTTCTTGTTTTGATCAACAATCTCACTGCTCCAGTGTACACTGCTGGAGATGTGTGCCTGTGTGCCTGTGTGCCCGGGAAGCCTTGAATTCTTCCTTTCACAGGTGGAACAATGAAAGGCTTCCCTCTTTTTTTGAATGAGTCACGGGGCCGAGAGGATCACATGTGTTTACATTGCTCAGCCTCGGCCCACACCGTAGCTCACGTTGCTTTGCTGAAGCTAATCAAGTAAATTGCTGTTTGTAAACTTCCTCGTATCGACATCTGGGAGCAGTCCCCTCTCCCTGCTTGCCAAAACGGCTTAAAGTAAGAAAAAGAGAAACAAATACTTAGGCATGGCACACACAAAAGTGCACGCATACACACATCACATGCTGCATTTTTAATCCATTCCTCTGCTGAACAGGCAATGGAAAGTTCTGCAAATGTAAATCTGCTGGGTTAAAAATACAGTGCATTAATGTGCACCACATGTGGCACTCTGGCAAGATGGAGGATATTTTGACGGCCGGGGAAGAGGAGGGAGTGCTGGGGTTTCTCCAACAACTGGGAGGGACACACACACACACACACACACACACACACACACACACACACACACACACACACACACACACACACACACACACACACAGCTGTAATAAGAGTCCATAACTCCTCCTATTTTACCTTGAGCCTTTTCCACGAACACCACCTTGGAGTCGTGCTGGAAGTTGTGTCCGTCAATGCGCATCCTCTCGCCCCCGGGGGCGGGACACGTCTCCAAGCTCCGCTTATCCACCAGCGGCAGCTCCTGGGCCGATCTCTGGGCTGTGGGAGGGAGAAGAGAACCCGGACTGAAATCGTTTAGCTAATACACACCCACTCCCCATGCAGACCTGAGCATCCAGACTGAGGCTGAATCACTACCTACACTGCTCTCAGAGCAGTTGGGACAGCTGTAAACCTCTTTATGTAAGAATTAAGCTGCCAGTAAGTAAAGAGAGGCCCCATGTTGTGTTTATTTGTGTTTTTTCCTCAAATTATGATGGATGTTTTTCTCACATATTTGTTTTAAGAGTATCTTTCCTCGCCCCGTGTTTGTTTTACTTCTCTCTTTTAACTTTTGGCTTCTCAGTCCTCGCTTCAGTTTATCTGAAATTATCTATGAATTATTTGCAAACCTTTCCCGTCTAAATGTACCGCTGAGGTCTCGGCCAGGTCTCTCTGTTGCTAAAGATGTAATTTCATCGTGTTTGACCGGGATACATAAATACAAACCTGAATAGTTTTCACATATGACGAACAGTTTTTATTAATTCGATGCTCCTGCTTTCTGATTTTGATAAAACTCAAATTCTCTGTTTTTGGAAAGCATCATCTCTCTTTCTGTCTGTCGTTCTCACACACAAAGTGAATTTTGGTCAAAACAATTGCTTTGTGGCAGTCGTTCAGAAACTAACAATGGTTTATTTCAAGGGGCTGAGATCATGGTTTAACTACTGTCTTTCATTTACCTCATAAGACTTAATCTCTATGGCAGCTCTCAGTGCCAGAACCACATGACGTGGTTGGTGTGCCTGACTTTGTCCCGGTCCAGTGAAAGGTCAACTCCAGTGCAGCGCAGGGAGTCGATAGGGTTTATTGAGCAAGGCCTACATTGCCTTTACACAGACACACACTGTTGCGCTAAAATGTAGCTCACAATCTCATGCACCAGTAGTTACGGGCTGCATCAAATCCTTACTAGTTTCATCGGTTAATGTGATGCTTATCTTTTGATCGAGAGATTAATCGTTTAGTCTATTATATTTTAGAAATTAGATTATCAAAGTTTCTCTCTGTCGACTGATTGAATAATCCGGTGGTTCATTTTGTCAAGTGGTCTTTTTAAATGGAAACTTCTACAAGCCTTGTGTCATGTAGCCTGCCGAGTATTTTCACAAATGATTTATTTTCTTTTCTAACTTTATATTGTTTGATTTCAGTAAATATTAGAGCCCTGAAAACTATCCAGTATTTTACAATAACAAGACTAAAAGTCTTCAGCCACGTTAGCAGCTCTGTGAGACAGTGATGCTAAATGCTAACATCAGCATGCTAACATGTTCACAATGACAATGCTAACACGCTGATGTTAAGATGGTATAATGTTCACCATCATAGTTTAGCGTGTTAGCATGCTTTCCTTTTCTAAGTAAGAGATAAATAAAGCAAGCGGGTCATTATTGATGAATGGAACCGCTTATTACACGGCTGCTTACTAAATAAACTAATAATTAGATACAAAATATTAATATTAAAATTATTTTATTGATTTACGCTAAAAAGAAATAGTCGCTGTGTTTGGAGATCAGAACTGTGTCCATAGCAACTAATGGAGTATTCGTCAAAGCAACGTAAAAATGAACACTAAAGAACAGCTGAACTGATGGGAATGGTATGGGAGCATGTATTTTGTCATAAACCAAAGTGTTGCAAAAATGTAATTCTTGACCTGATGATGGCGATAGATAAAAAGTCAGGATATCACCAGTCGTTACAGTTCATTCTGCGGGAAACATGGACGTCTGTACCAAATTGAACTTTAAAAAATCTAAAAGAAATGAATGTTGTACTCACAACACTCAATAGGGTTGGATGAAGCCTGCAAGGACACCGTTCTCCCCGTGGCCTGGTTGATGTGAACTCGGAAAACCATCCGCACACGTGTGTTTTTGCGTCCGATGTCTGTCTCCCCCTTTCTCAGCTCAATGTCCGAATTACGCAGCTTCAAGATCCCCGCGCAGTCGATTCTGTTAGTGGAGACAAAGGATGAAGAGTTTGCCAAACTCTGCCCGTCCATGAGGCAAAATATCACATGCATTAATAATACACATATTGTCACAATCATTCAGGATGTGATTTATACAGTTTTGCAGCCAAATAAAAAGTGATTTTCACTCATCAGCAGAGCACTGACGGAGGCTGCAGTCATGTCAACAGAAGATTAACAGCACCGCCCCGGACAGAGCCTTCACACCTCAGTGCATCCACTCTTGGGTGCAATTCAAACTCCATAGAAACAAAAAGGCAGGGAACATTCATCACTTCGATAATATCTTTGTTATGACCCACAAGAGACGGTTCCTAAAGTACTGCTCCCCTTCCACAAATCTTACAATCAAGAATTGGCAGTAATGACTATTTTTTACAGCGTCAAAGTCTTCATCAGACACTTAATAAAACTCTCCTCTCCGTCTGCACTCATCTAACTTTTTCATACTTAAAAACACCTCGAGCCTCTCCAAAACGGTTTCTGGCTTTTCCATCGGCGTGCTACTTGATGCTGCATTCCACAAAGCCTAGTTAATGTCAGCTTTTACACACATTTGAACACTCCCTAACATTCTTCTCGCCAGACACCAGGGTCTGCTCCACTGGCGAAGTAATCAGGTGTTGATGCTGAGGACCCCAGCTGCTCAGCGCTCCGCCTACGCAGACGAGCTGAGAGCAAAACCACAAAAGTGAGGCGTTCGTTCAGTGCCTGAGACAAGAAAGAAACACAATGCCAAGCAGAGGGGCAGTATTTAATGCTATCATTTCATTTATTGAGAAATAATTGGAGTCATACCAAGTAGACCAATGTGGCTTCATATTAACTAAATCATGTTGATTAATGATTTAATTTAACTCACATCCCCCTGAATCATCACAAATAACTCCTTCAGAAATATAATAAGGCCTGTTTCTATACCACATAATAAAACATATATATGTCACACTGGAGTGCATGTCGAAACGAATAAATCTCCCAATAATCCCTCGCCAGCACTGTAAGTACTCTGAGGCGTGTCCCCGTGAGGAAAGAGAAACCGTATCCTGAGGTGAAGTCATTGTATAACGGGAGCTTATGTGTTACATCCATTAAAACGTAGAGAAAGTGCTGACGCTAGCAGTCTGCTTCTGCCTCAAGCTCAGACAGAAAGCCCCGGTCGCTGTTAGCAGCCCAGAGCTTCCCCGGTAATCTGATCTCTGAGGCTTACAAAATGGGAAAGCCATCCGTCTGTGTACCGAGGGCAACACGTTCACAACCCAAACACACAGAAGGCACACATGCTCCCGGACACAGAATAATGAACACAAGGAGCAAACTTCATATCTTCAGACTGTTAGCGGTTTCTGAAAAGCAGCAATCTAATATGTTTTAAGAGGCTTCCATCAGCCCGAGAGGAACAACATTTCCCCCTGCAGAGGACCGGAAGGATGCCACAGATGTAAACGCATCACATTTGAGTTTAGAGATTCAGTGATGCACATGTTTACAGAGTGGTTGCATCAGATGGGAAGTTTTAGTCAAGTCTCAAGTTTAGTCTAGTCAAGTCTATGTTAAGCAGTTATGACTTGGTCAGGACTTTGAGAGGAAGATGTTCACATGCTGTATTATTATAATGGTCAGAATTAACACATGACCTAGAACGGATATTGTCCGAAGTCATTTGGTCCAAGTCTCAAGTCTCAAGTAATCTAAAACAAGTCCACGTCAATTCTTGAGTGGATGGAGACTCAACATTGATGACAAATCTGAAATGACTTGAGATTTGATTTGGACGACTCAGAAATAACTCCAAATGCTACAAACTGTCACTTGATTTATCCCAGTTTGAACCTGCTGCTGTGGACATATTCAAAGCTACAAATCACCAAGTGAAACCTCACTGGATGGGTACAGCCCCTGATACTCACATGGCCCGCATGTTATTCTCTGGCAGCAGTGGGATCTCCAGGATCTTGGTGTTGTTGTGCAGGGCCTCGTGGCTTGGGGTGGACACTGTCTTCCCGGTGATGCGGTGGACCTGGTAGAAGGCGTGGGGCCTCAGCAGCCTGTCGTCAGCTGTGCCAATAAACAGCTGCAGGGTCAGAGGCTCGCTCTCCATGTAGCCGTGGAGCTAAGAGGAGAGAGAGAAGGAAAAGACACAGATGTGGTTAAGCCCTCATGTCCTCTCCAAAAAAACGTTCATTTGCAAACGTAGGTCTTTCAGAGGTCAGGCTCTCAGTGTGATGGTTTTCAAACAAAGCACCCATTTAGGGACTTGTAATCACCCTTTTCATCTTCTTTAACTTACTATCAATGGCCTGTATACACTTCCTCCATCAGCTCCTGTCAGGCCTGCCAAGATGTTGATCCTACAGTAGCTGGTCCTCAGGGGCAGCCACTGCCACAGAGCAGTAAAACCACCTACAGCGAGCAGCGCTGTGATTTGTGACAAGACTAATCGAGTGTTTCAGAAAAGTCAAAGTCACGTCAGTCCCACCGAGTCCCGGCCAATCAAGGTCATGCAAAATGCCCAGCAGTGATCCTGCTCTGATTTTTATCGGTAAAATGATCCCGGCACGATGGAGTTGGAGACAGCACAGAAGTGACCAGGCTCGACCTGGAGCTTCCAAAGTACTCCCAGACCTCCACAGGTGTTGCTTGACAGGAGGCCTCCTGCCAGGATGACCCCAACCACCCAAACTGCAGAGTGCAGGCATGAAGCCCAAACCCACAGACTGAAATCTGAGAAGAGCGGCTACTACTGACACACTGTCTGAGAGTTATGTTATCCATACAGTGTGAGGGGGGAGGAATGAGCAGAATACTTGTCTTTTTGACGTCAAAGCAATTGAAAGAAACGTAGCGTTTAAAAAGAGATTACAGGAATGCACTGAAAACTATGAGGCGTTAAATGTATAGATAGATGACCAAAGTGGTCACAGCTAATATTGTTTGAGGTTAAAGCTGTAATCCATAGCTTTCAGTTGTGAATCAGTGCACATCACACATTGTTACTGAAAATTGCAGTAAAATGAAATGTCATAAATCAAGTAGGCATGGGAGCAAAGATTTATTTTTACTGAAGAGATGAAATATGACTGCGCTGTCAGTTTTCATCTTCCAACACAATATGTATGTTTTTAGTGTTTTGGCACATTATTATAAAGACTGATATATTTATGATATATTATATTTTGTTAATTAGTGGTGGAATAAGTAAAAGTACTAAGTATGCAGAACAATGTAGCCTGTGACTGTTATACTGATATTATAGCATTAGATTATTATTACTCATTCATTAATGTAAAGTCAGAATTATACTGTTGTAGATGGTTGAGGTGGAGCTCATTTAAAAAACAATATTTTGTATGGAACTGCAACAATTATTATAATTATAATAATTATAGCTAATTATTTCATCCATGTTTGTTTAGTCCAACTAACAAACTTCAACAATATTAGTAATATATAAAAATGATTAACAGTAAAAGCAGCAAATCTGGAACCATGAAATGTTTCTACGTGAACAATGACTTAAACAAACAATTGAAGAATTGATTAATCAGTTAATAATTTCAGCTCTACTTGTATAAATTGTTTATAAGAATCTTTTTTTTAATTATAAACTCTTCATATGTTTTGTATTGAGAAATCTTAATCTGTAAAGTAACTAAAGCTGTCAGATAAATGTAGTTTAGGAAAAAGTACAATATATCCCTCTGAGATGTAGTGAAGTAGAAGTATAAAGTTGCAATTAAAGAAAATAATCAATTGAAGTACAGCTCAAAATGTATAGTACTTGACTAAATGTAATCCGTCACATTCCACCACCAAAAGAAAAAGCACCAAATGAATTAAACTTTAAATTCCTCAATTTTCAACCAAAGCATCACAACTGGTCAAAACAGACTAAAATATTTCCATCCATTGAATTCAAATCAAGCAATTTTGCGGCACTATTTATCAGGTTTAAGAGAAACTACCAGTGAGAATAAAGTAACATTATAGTTCTATTTATGAGGAGTTTATGTTTAAATTCATGCAATAATACATTTGAACTAAATTACACTTAATTGTAAAACATAAGGAATAGATATGGGTAAGCATATCTAAAAATAGAATGGAAATAATCTGACTTTATGAGTCAAAAGTGGCTTCAGTGGGTAAGAAAAATGGACAATATGTGCACATCACCATCAACAGACCATATCAAACTTATAAAGGCACATGCCGAACCCTAATTATAAACCGCTGTGGTTGAGATTGTCAGCTGAAGCGATCAGCAGGGAAATGTTGAAATGAAGACCACAGCTTTCACTTGCGCAAGAAGAGCATTCGAGGTGAAGATTGCCCACAACAAGGGTGAGAGGCTCGGACCGGGGAGGCACAACATGTGATTTGGAGGAGGATCCCTGTCAGGGTTAAGAGTCTGTATATTTGTGTAAGGAAATGGGTCGCTGCCTAGCAATGCTGTTTATTTAGGCAGCAGGAAAGAGTGTGATGAAGTGAGGAAGCCCGCTCACAGGGTTAGACTTCTCAAACTGTAATTACAAACAGACTACTGATTATCTGCTTTGAATTATTATCAGCATGACTTTCTAAAGCAAATAGAATTAATCAAACTTGATAATGTCATCTGATTTCTTATTGCTTCCAAAAGTTTTAAAAAGTATGCCTCTGTAGAGACATTTCTGCTCATGTCAGCATTATTATGTTTCATTTGAAGACATAAAACTATCTAAGTGGCAATGTTGAAATCAGAAAACCTTTCTGCTCTGAAGCATCGGTTTTACAAAGCAGCTGTAGCAGACGACAGTTATGATTTGTCGATGCAATTAAATCACTGTGATACCACTGCATGTAAACCCTCCGCTCCTCCGCCCTGGCAGTTTGACATTGGCAATGCAGCCACCCCTCCCTAGTTCATATTATCACCCACAAGAGGAATGCAGAGACTCCGGCTGCTCAAGGCACCAAAGAGGAGGAGAGCGAGGGGTGAGGATGACCGGGGCTCCCTCTCCATTCCTACACTCTGAGAAATAAGGGTTTCAAAGGGTTATTCCTGAAGGGCTGAGGTTCTACCCAGAACCATTTGCTTCTAAAGAACCCTTTTTGGAAGAAAGAGTTCAACGATTGTTGAAAGCGTGGATGTTAAGAGATCCCAGGGTTAGGGTTCCCCCACCCACAATGCATGGGATTCAATAACTGTTTGCCTCATCTGTAGAATACAAAAAGGTTCTTTGCAAGAACCTCAGAAGACAATAAGGTTATAGGTGGAACTCTTATAAAAAGGCTATTTTTAGAGCCTCCTGGGTGGGTTCCAGATGAAACCCTTGGAATATGAAAGGAATCCCTTTAGAAAACCACGGTTGGGTTCTTGGTTGTACTCTAAGAAGGTGGCGAGGTTCTGGATAGAACCCACAGAGAGAGTTCTAGGTTAAACCATTCATGATGGTTCTAGGGTTGAATGTGGAACCTTAATAAAAGGTTCTACTAGGAACCAAAAAAGGTTCTCCTATGGGGACAAGCCAAAGAACTCTATGGTTCTAGTTAGCACCCTTGTTGTGTGTGTCTTAGAGAGTCCCAGCTCTAAAAGGATGATCACACACACAAACGTATATGGACTGTTGTGTTTCAATTTTGTTGAAAGAGGGATAGTGTGACCGACAATTCATCCGGTCACGCTTTCTGTTTCACATGATATTTGTTGATTATATTTTGCTTAGAAATCTAAATTTGATTAAGGCCAAGAAAAGGCACATGACTCCAGAATATTAATTGACAATGCACTTGAAAACAGCTCTTTGGACGTGTTTTTTCAGCAGTGGGGCTGATCATGAAAGCTGACTTCAGACAGACAAAAGAAAAGACCTCACAGACTTGAATAAGGGGCATTTCCTCTCCACCAAAGTACAGCATGAAACCCTAAGCATTAACTGCGGTGAGGACTGCACACAGCACTTCGGAGGGGCATACTTCAGTCTGCTGCTGGCGTAAGGGAGGGTGTGGTTGAGGCAGGCAGCGGCATGGCATTGAAAAAGAACAGAAAATAGCTGGATTAGCTGTGCTGGATGCTGTACGCGGAGAAGAAAGAAGCGTACCGCACAGAGGAGGACCTTCCAGAATAAACTCTGTAAAGTCTGGGCAGGGTTTGAGTCAGAGGGGCGGCGGGACGAGCCACAGAGGCTTCGTCAGCAAGCGTCCACAGCAGAGGCTGCAGCGCTGTGTGTACCATGTAATCAGGAAGTCACAGAGATGGGGTTGCCTCCAACATCTCCATCAGAGCCTGCCAGAAACGTGTGTGGTTTAGCCGCTGCCGCCTCTGCAGGACGCTGCCGCCTCCGCAGGACGCTGCGCGCGATGATGTCAGCCATACACACGGGAACTTTCCTAAACAAAGGGAAGTCTGTGTGGTTTGGGTGGTAGCTAGCAGAAAAGTAGGGGAGGGGAGAAGTTTGGGTTTAGGTTTAAAGAGAACACACACTCTCTTTTTCAGCCGGGGTGAACTCAGACCCCTGTCATTAAATCATTAGCACCTTCTCATGGACAAATACACACGTCCTGTACAGATGTGAGGCAGAAGCTGCAACATGCTGAATGGTACATGTTCTGATTTCCATGGTCTGCATGCTCCACAACTGCATACAAATATAACATCATAATACTGTTAACCCTCAAGCATTTTCAATAATGTGAAAAAACTCTGTCCATTCTACATGCTAATAATACAAAGACTGTACTATTCATATTGTCATAGAAGTATAAACTGCATTGTTTTTGCAGTTTGAGTAAAATATATCAATATATTTAATAATTTTGTTGTAACAGGAAATTATTAATACTTGCTTTATTGTTTTTCTAGATCTTCATGGAACTGTCAAAATTATCAGCTATTTTGAGATAATCACAGATATTGTATTAGTATTATTGAGGTACTTTGGAAATAGCTGTTCCATAACACAGTGTGTCCACCAGAGAGCAAGAAGTTTGGCCTATTCTTTAACCGTAAAACACAATACCATAAATCTTTATCCTTCTATTGTGTACCAGTGGCGAAATTTGTCTTACACATTTCATTTTATTTCACATTTTCCCCTCTGCTTTAGACTCGATTTACACACATCCTTCTCTTTAGCTGCTAAATGCTCCACTATGTTCACCAGCTAGTTGCTAACTTAATCTCTCTGGCATTTAGCAGGTAGAGTATTATTAAACACCGATGAGTGTACTTCAATATATCACTTTTCTGGTGAACACATTTCAAGAGTTAGTATGTAGTATAGGTTTGGGACACAGCTGGTTTGTACTCAAAATGGCTGCTTAGCGATGTTAGAAACGATTCGCTAACTGCTGCTCTGTGGCAATAAGGAAGACTACTCAAAAGACATTTTATCAAAACTGAAAGCCAAACAGAAAACTCTGCCCCACATGTGACGAATGTCTGGTTAACTAGCAGACTTATTGTAATGTATTAATAAAATGTCAAAAGCTATTAATTAAACCGACAGCCCGGCTCACCGCTCACTTTGTCCGACTCTGCGCTGCAGACCCTTTATTTATTCAGAGAGTGAGGTCAGCGGTGTGGAGTAATGGTTGGGGGACCAGATGGGTTTAAACCAGAACATATCTGCCGTTGTCCAAATTTTTTTTTCTTTAGACTCGACCACCAGAGCTCCTGTGGTTAAAGCTCATGACTAAGCTCTTACTGGCCATGCTACATCACTTTGTAACTGTCTGCGCTCCACTCAACAACGCAATGGAAAAGTCTGAGTCACCCTCGTCTGGACAGGAACTGACTGAGTGGACTGGTCTCTCTAATAGCGTACCTATGGTATTCCATTCAGAAATGTGACATCTTTTAATAACATAAGAGCCAGGCCATGAAACACATGTTGCCCTAACCTATTTTAACACATGAGGTATAAAAACACAGGGGGTTAAGTGTTGAGGCGAGACGTGACGAGGTAAGGAGAACGAGTGAAAATGGGTCTACTGGCTGCACCGTGTGTTGGTCTAATCATCACAGTAAACCAAACAGTCTAGCTCAGTGGTTCTCAACATAGGGTTTGGGCCTCTGTGGGGGTCATGAGATAAATCTGAGGAACTGCAAGATGATGAGAAAATTGTGTAGTTTTTAGGGGGATCTTTGCTTTTTCCTCGTGATGTACTGGATTATTTTACCTTTCAAAATAGTCATATGACAATCTAAAGAAGAGAAACAATAGGAATAAGCAACCTGTATCTCAAGTAGATGCTGCTTTGTTTGAAGACATCACAACACAGAGAAGTTGAGAAGCACTGGTGGTTTAGCAGACCTGAACAACTGGGTGTCCTCCTGCCAGGGCCTTCACCGCTCCCCTACTGCCCTCCGTCTCATAGTGGGCTCGGTGGTGGGACTTGGGCTGCACGTCTATCTTCAGGCTGTAGGGCCCCGAGCTGGACGGCAGCTGCCAGTCGAGAGCTGGCAGGGACGGGCTGTCGGGGTGAAAACATGTCCAACATGTCAACTTAGCAAGGAGGGAGGAGGGCTTATTTTAGATACACTTATCGAGGTAGAATGTGCAGAATGTGAACACTGTGATATGCCAGAGCTTGAGATAAACCTGTTTATAAAATAAATATGTTTTAAACTTACTTAAATATTCACAAGTTTTATGCTTTCATAAATCTTAAGCACACAAAAAGCTATTTCCCTCTGGCTTTATTTCAGGTTGGAACAAATCTTGTTCAAGGTGAAAATCCTCATCTGTAACTCAAACCAGGGTCTGAAAGATTTTCCTCACTTCACATTTCTCTGTGTGGAATGCTTTCAAATTATAAACACTGAGGCAGTGGTATGAGACAGATGAAATTTATGGATATATCATGTAACCTTAACCTGACTTTTTTTTGTTGAGGAATTACCCTTTAAAAATAATAACAATCTGCCATGGTGACAGTTTACCTATCGAAGCCAACATCTATCCTGCATTTGGCAGGAGGCGTGTGTTCATTTCATTCCCTGACTCAAGATGTCATTCTTTGCTTACCTGACATATTGCTTTGGCTTGGACCAGGAGTATGGGTGCTGTGGCACATCCAGAAACCCACCACAGTAGCCCTCCTTCTTTAGCCGGTGTTCGTCCTGACAGAGCTCCCCTGGACTCAGCTCCTCACCTCCAGGCTCCACCTTCAGGCTGACTGTGGGGCTGTGCTCCTGGCTGGTTTTCCGGGCTTTAATAGGGATTCCCTCCCCGAGGTCAGTCACTCCATCTGTGGTCAAGGCATTGATGGCTGCCAGGATGGCTGAGTTGGTGTACTGGTTGGTGTTTGGCAGCCAGCTCTCCTCTGTGATACTGAGGCGAGGGGAGGTGTGCGGGGACAGTCCAGGGGAGTGGTTGGGCGAGTATGGGTAGTGCTTGTGCGATGCCCCACTGCCGTTAAAGCTGTACTTCCTCTTTGCGCCACAAGGGGAGTTGGGCCTGGAGCCACGCTGACCCATCCAGGTGTCATCTGTCACGCTTGTGCGAGGGGATGTAGAGGGGGAGTTGCGAGGAGAGCTGCCAGAGGTGAAGCCATCACCTGGCAGGGCGAGGGTGGAGCCCTTGGGGGACACAGAGGGTGACTGCCAGGGGGAGTTCTGGGGCGAGTTGTCGTAGTTGTAGGAGAAGCTTGACTCATAGGAGGAGGCGTCGGAGTGGCAGCTGCGAGATGAGATGCTGCTGGCCGGGCTCAGGCAGCTGGGGTCGCGGTAACTATCTGCACTGGGGAGGGTCAGCGTCACTATGGAGTTAACTCGCTTGGCAACAGGAAGGTTGCTCTCCTCCACCTCATCCTCGGGAAACTGACCGTAGGCTGTGATCTCGATACGAGGGCTCTCCAGGGTCGGGGCCCCGTTTGGGCGGGCGCTCGAGGATGAATAGTAGCCGGCCGCTCTCATGTCATCCTGGGAGTCATAACTGTTAGGCTCGGTGACGGAGACAGATATAGTGGGGCTGGACTGGAGGCTGAGGTACTGGGAGGGAAGACAAGAGTTGCCCAGTGGGAGGGAGAGACTGACGTTTGGCGTGTAGCCATATGCATCTGGAAAGCAAACAGATTGACTTTGTTACCATCATAATCAAACACACATTCACTGGCTCCCTTACTGAGTGGGAGACAGTTGCCAAGTTGAGTCTTATGAGAGCTGTTGCAGAGGTGTTGCCTATAATGGCAAAAGAACTGCTTGCTTACCGGATTTGGAACTTGCTATTTCCCGATGCATGCAAGTTAAAACTCCTCATCTAATGACACAATGAATGCATCAAATTAAACAAAGCAAAGGTGTGAGACATGAATAAAGGTGCCAAAAATAACTCCAGACTAAAAGAGACTAAAAGCAAAACCAGGTGGATTTTTTCCCACTTCACATTGCCAAATTTATGGCACTTAATGTACATGCTCTAGCCCATAAACTGTAACACTATAAAAACACACCAATGCTTTTGTTGGCCCATTTCATGTCCCAATAGCCATTGAAAATAAACACAGGAGGGACATGATTCGTTTATTTGCATGCTGTAAAGTTGTGCCCAGCCGGGGTGAAGCTGGTCTCGTGCCAACGCTCCCGCTGGGTCATATGAAACTCTGCCCGTCTGTGGCGAAGGCTGAGGTCACAACCAGGGGCAGGGGAGGGGGGACATGGGAAACAGGAGTTGTGGTTATATGGTGCATGAAGCTGGCTGAATGTGCCCACAGTGGAGCGCATTGATACGGATGGAGACGGCTGCTGCAGACAGACAGATGCAGACAGCCTGCAGTCACCACAGCTCTTGTCTGCTGTAAATTAAAGAGAATTAGGGGCCCTGCCATAAAGACTATGACATCAGTGCAGCACCATGTGACTTCTTGTAATAAAAGAAAATGATGCTAACATTTAATTCTGCTTGCGGTGTGTGACACAGTAGCACTGAAATGTTTGTTTTCTATAATTACACTGCTGTGAATTAGCTGACATCCCTACAGGTCGCCGGAGGGGCTGCGCCATCAAATCACTCTGCTGAACTCTGGCAACTGAATCACTCACAAGTTTACCCACAATGCCATGTCAGTCGTTCGCACAGGTTCAATTCTGACTATTTTGGGAAGACTTTATATTCGTGAGTGGCTCACAGCAGCAGAACCACGCCCACCATGCCCAAATCATAGGGAGGGGCGCACACTGAATATCTCCACCGCTGCTTTAATAGTTACTAACGGCACTGCACTGAATACAGACTTCAACTGGACGGAAAGTGCGCCGAGTGTAAAGTGTCAAACAGTGATGAGAAGTTGAATAAATGTCACATTAACAACTTCATAGCATAATCAAAAGGAAAGCCTGCTGTAATGAATTAAAGTCAAACTTACCCTCTTCGGCAGATTTCATTTTCTTCTTCGTCTGAGATCAAATTCTGAGTACAGCTGCAGATGGGAGCGATTCCTTATCCATATAGCGGAGATTATGTATTCCACAGCTGTTGCTGAGGTTCGTCTCCCGCTGTAACTCCGATAACTAAAAACGAGAGTAAGCAATAAAAAAAGTTTTAAAAGAAATTGGGGAAAAAGTCGCATTCAAAAAGAAAAATATCTAAAAGAGGTGGAATAAGATTATGGCTGATGCAGACGTGTTAAAGCTATTTTCGTCGCTGTGTTGAGATATCTGACTCGGGGGATCCTGGCTCTGCTGGCTCGCTGTGACGCACTGCTCCGGCGCACAGAGGACTTCTGCACTTTTAAACTCGGGGATCACCTCTGCAGCGGCGCACCGCCCATCTCCACACTCTGACGCATCTACACGCCCAACCAGCAGACGGGTCCAATGGAGATCCTCACTCACACTGGGGTTTCCAGAGGGAAAGGAGGCCAATTAGCGAAGCTGGCAGTGAAAGCTTGAAGGCTCCGAGATGAGTAAAATAAGCCTCGCCACGGGAGAGCCAAATGCAAACCTCCAGTGATTGAACAAACATCCTATAGGCCTACAGTGCCTGCTGCTGGAGATCGTGCAGCTGAATCTGAGCCAGGGTGAACATCCTTCTGAATATAAACAGTGGAATAACTGGAGTTAAAGTGACACAGGACGGCTTTAAACATGATTTGTTGGGTGGCAGATGTTAAAAGAAACTCAAACTATGTCCCCATTATCCATTGCTGACTTAATGAGCATGGAGAGCATTAATCTGCAGTTTCCACCCACTTTATCTTCAGTATCTGTTCCCCTTGGCATCCGTTACAAAGGAGTCATCAATGTTCTGCTGAAAGACACTGCAGACAAAATCTCCTAAATCAAGATTTATGTGGAGGCTAATGCTCTCGAGGGTTTTTACATTAAACTGCTGCCATTTTCACCCTGAAAGAGTCATTCATCAACCGGTTACAGTGGACGGATGTTGCTGAGGACAGGTGAGCTGAGGGAAGTGTGCCAGAATAGATTAAAACGCTGCTTCACGATGTTGTATGGGCGTCTCATGGGGTTTGGAAGATATTGCAAAGGCCAATAATTGCTTTCCACTTCCTCCTGACAGACTGCACGTCTGCGGGGCACACAACACATAATTATCCATACTTTCATAGAAGTACTATATAAAAATCAAGTCGTATACCCGGTCATTTGACACGCTGAACTAAGAATCTTGGCAACGTTTTCCATCGGCCGCTCTCTGCGGTTGGTGTATACTTATTCGGTCACTCTCTCCTCAGCGCATTCAGTCTCAAGCCGGCTGGGTTGTTGCTATCTTTGGCAGCTGGCAGCAGGCTTGTGGTTTCTGTGATGACAATAGTCACATGGTGGCCTGTCCATCCCTGGAGGTGGGAAGCTTCATTGCTGCCTACAGCATCTTATCAGCTGGCACTCAGCCAGGGAGGGTTATGATGCTTCATTTAAAGGTCATATCTCCTTATTGTCTTTCATATTTACAGCAAAGTATTATTCCTCTGGTGAGGTCATTTTGTGGTGTGCTTCTTTAAATTCATTTTTGGGACATTTATTTTGGCACCTTCCTCGCTAACTTGATTGATAGGTGTCAAAGTAAAATAGTTGATGGCACTGATTAGATTAATGATCTGAATGAAAGCAAAGTAAAAGGTACTCTTGGTACCGTTGTATGTTGTCGAATAGTCAAAGAAATTAAGTCCTTTTCCTCAACACTTTTCCTTGACCTCGATGGAATTGTAATGAGGTCAAGGAAAGATGTGAATGACAAAACACAAGACAACCGCAGTGCTGAGAGAATCCCACTGCACTTACACTTGGCCACGTAATTATTAGACGGTGGTTATTGCCATGGTGCTGCCGCAAGGAATTGTGGGACGGGATTATCCTTTGGTAAAGGATGGTCCAGTGTACCCTATGCTAAAGGAGGTAACAAAGCACGTTTTCGACTGCTGTCTGCATCTGAATAAAGCTGCAAACTGCTTCATAAACCACGAGTATTGAACTGCACGATTGTCTTTAAAGTGTAACTCTTGTCACTGAAATCCAAGAAGGAGGAGTCCTTCTTGGATTTCAGTAACTGTTCTAAGAGAAACTGTTTCAGACATCAGCTCTTAATCCACATTTGTCTTCATTGTGCAACAGCAGGGCATGCATGCCCCACATCCAAAGCAATATTCCCTCCTCACCCACTGGGATCTCATTTTGGCCGAGCTCTCTGTCCAACAGAGTATCCGAGGGAGTGAAGGCACTTGTGAAATCCTAGCCGTCTGTTTCATCGTGGGGACGTGGCTCTGTGGCTCTCCAGTCATTTGAAGAACCCCACACGTTTGTTTGACCTCATGGAAATCCCTCTTGGGACTGGGGGGGCTTAAATGGGGAAAAAGGGGAGACTGCCACTCCATGAGTAACTGAAACATGTGCTTCAGTAAACACTTCCACCCGTCTGCAGTTAATAAATAGCTCCACTGCTGATTGACTCGTGGACCCTTCTACGTCAGGTCGGTGCTGGGGCTCGTAGTTTTTCCAGCCAGGCCTGGTGCTGGTTAGTGGACACCTTGGTAACAGCCACTAACAGACCGGATGGATCCGGAGCCACAACTGAAAGACGAGCACAGTAGATAATGAGAAACATCTCTAACGTCATGCGTTGATAACGTCGACACGGCACAGTGAACAGATCACTCCCTTTGATACCAACAAGATGCTTTTCACTACTGACACAAGAGACACTGAATGTATTCAATACTGGAGCTGTTTTTAAGTTCAAGTTGAAATCAAGTCTCAGGTCAGTTGACGGACGTCAGACAGACAAAGGCCTAGTCCACACGTACAAGGGTATTTAAAGAAAATACTGTATAATATATACATATAGAGATTATATCTATCTAATCAGTTGATACATGTTACAAAAAGCAAAAGTAACTTCATACCTGAAGTTGGCTGGAAAGCAGCGTTTTATTGCCCTTCATGGTTCCTCTGCACCTGTAACCACACCCACCTGTGACATCACCGTGTACTGACACACCCTCCAGTACATGTCTACGTCACTGAATCAAAGTGAGAAGCTCCATTTGAGCACAGTGAAAACAAGATCAGCTGGTGTCAAGTTTCTCTTTCACACAGTATTGAGGCTTTAAGGCACTGATACACGGGGCAGTTATTGGGCAACTTGGATGGCAGCAATGAACCGTCTCAGAATTGTCACTTTATTCTCTCAGGAACATCTTGTTACCATGAAACAAGTGAACAGACCATGTTGCACACTTGTTTGCCTTGTCATTATTGCCCAAGAGCATCTATGCAACTAAAAGATTTAAGATTGTTTACATGTGAAAATATGTTTTTGCCATCACAAGGCTGTCGCATTATAACTGGAGCAGGTTTCAATCCCTAACTTCAAATTGTGTTTACAGTGAAACCTGCACACTGTGCCAAAGTGTGACCTTCACTGTGAGCTAACAGTGCAGCTTTGTGAGGACACAAAATAACTGTACACCGCATCCTTATGGTGCAATGCTTTTGGCTAATGAGAGACACAATCACATTGCTAATGTAATCCCGCTGTAGATCATCTCGTGTGTAGGGAACATTTAAAGACGTTTTGGAGCGAACCTCTCACTGTGATCCCTACTGCATTGCCCAAACACGCTTTAAAAGTTTATGCCTGGTGTATCATCATTTTTAGAGTGTGGGAGGGGTAAAGCATCAGGGGTTGGGGGTGGTCTCACTGTCACAAACCCACACATTTTTGTAGTCTGCCATCCCGTATGTGGCCACGGCCAAACTTTGCGAACACTCTGCCCGGTATGACGTGGTTTGGCCACGACGAGGTGGAAAAGACCTCAACTCGCCTTTCTTTCCACAGTTCTAAACCTCAAAATGCAGTGCCTGGCTTTATTTGTGTCTGAACAAAAACACGATGGAACATTGGACAGCGTTGTAAGTTATTCATAAAGTAAGAAACAACCCAAAATGCTGGCTTTCCCACTGCTGAATCACCTGTTTGTTTTGGAAAAATTAATTGGAAGGAAACTGAAAATAATATTACTGTACTTCTTTGTGTTTTCAAGCCTGCTTCACACACCCCTCTCACCACATGTGCACTCATAACTGCTATTTTATAAAGTGTTTCTTGATGTAGAATAATAAAAGATTATAAATAGTCCCTAAGACCACGAGTTCAGACTGTGCCCAGAGAAACAGTTTCAGGGGACATTAAGTAATCTACAACCTCGTTTGGCGACCTAAAAGAATCTAAAAACCTTCAAAAAGGTCTTTGGCACGGCTTCCAGACACGAGAGATGAAGAGAAAGTTAGTTAGAGCTCAAACCAAACTGTGTGGTGGTACATACCACCATGCTAAAACACTACATGAATAATGCTGCTTTGGTCACTGCTTGACACTGAAACATTTTTGGAGGGTTTTTAGACGCCAGAAATCTCAACACCTGGTGATGTAATCACTGAGTCACTGGTATTAAGCAACCTTGTATTTATGTTACGGTTAGTTTGAGGTATTAGGGAGTCCATAACTTTCTATTTGCGCCTTAAAAGATGCCTGTTTATATTTCTCTTGGGACAGGTTGGAGATTTTATTCAGCCTGTAAGACGAGCGGTGACCCCCTCACCGCACCACACCCATCACCATCCCTACTCTTTCTTACAGTCAGACTTCCTGTCTCCCATCAATGTTCTCCTTTTTTCTCGGCCGCTGTGACGGAATCCCCTGCTCTGTTTCCTGTTGTGAGGGCTGGTTGCCTGGTTACAGCCAGGGGGAGGAGTTTTCATAGCCGAGGGAGCGTTTACAGAAGGGCCGGGAGGTTCATCTTCTCTCCCTGACGTCCCAAAGCCAGCATTAACTCAGGCACAACACTGAGCAACAGCCCCCCCCCGAGGAGGCACACGCCACTTTACTATCTCTTAGTTGTTGGTCCTGGCTGCACAGGCTCCACGTGCCCAAGGTCGTTTACATAAATCAAGAATGGAGCTAGTGTAACTGCAGGGAAATGTGGTTGTCATAGGCCAGTTTGTTGCTGTGGTACGCTCTGCGCTGGGCCTGTGAAGCAGTCTGTTGACATGAGGAAGTTTGTACCGACATGATCCCGGGATAAAAAACATTCTTACAAACATTTTTACTGATTGTAACAAGCAGAATACGTATAAAGACACCTGTGCATAACTTTTTGAACATAACTCTTCACTCAATTCTTAACTAAACACATTTACATTCACAAAAGAGTGCAAAAACAAAAAGAAGTTCACAAACCGAACATGTTTTGGTGAAGACAAAAGCAAAGTCAGAAAGTACGTAAATGATGATAATCACAGTCCACAAACACTCCTCCCGTGGGAGGACGGGGACAGGAACATCGCTATGATTAGCACATTTTTCAGAGGGATGTTGATTAGTACGAACAACAATTTGTTCTCTTACTGCACTCATAAAGGTGAAAACTCTGTTAACAATTTAAAATATCCTAAAATGTTAAATATTTGTAAGTGCACTTAAAGCAGCAGGGATGAAGGGTCAGAGTGAGAGAGAAGCGGTTGAAGTCGACGTGTAGTTACAGAGTAATTATTTAAAGCATGTGGAAGTTTAAGCCAGTTTTTATGTAAGAACTGGAAATAGTTGAAGAGTAAAAGCTGAAAAAATGCAAACTCTCAGCTGAAGAGCAAGAGATGGAAGAAGTCAAATTCTAATATGAAATGGCGCTTAATGAGTTGGCACTGAAAGCAATGGAAGTGGACTAAAAAAGGAAGGCAAAGCAAGTGTATTTGTTTAGCACATGTTATTAAAAAAGCAATTCAAAGCTCTTTACATGAGACAGAAAGGCATTCAGAAACAAAAACAAAAAAGAGATGAAAGCATATCAAGTGGATTAAAGTATAAATTGAAACAGTACACAATGAATGCAAGTGAAGTTTCAGTTGAAGTGCCAGAGATAGTTGAAATAAGTAAGAATATCTTAAAATGTTGATTGCTTGCATATGAGATGTGGTTAAAATTAAAGCACTGAAATGCTTTAAAGTGTCTGTTAAAGTGTAAGAGCCAGAAGTAGTTGACATCACCTGAACTGAAAGCATTTAAATGTAGTATTAAGTTTAAGGCCTGTTTGCAGTTAAAATGAGCTGTTTCTATGAAAGCACTGAAAGCAGTCGAAGAGTAAAAGCTGATAACAGACAAACTATTAGTTGAAGAGTTGAAAGCAGCTGAACTGTTGAATTCTAAGCAGTTGAAATCAAAGGAAGTGTAATTTCAAGAATAAGAGATTAAAGCACTGCAATTGAGTATGCATTGAAAGCAGTTGAACTGTTAAGAAAAGCCAAGTTACGCCCCAAAATGCATTGCGTCTCTTCAGACTGTCCAATGGCGGACTGCAAGGCAGGCGGTTTAAATAATGAACTGTTGGATACAATAATTACAAATGATAAGCAGGAGCTCACATATATAATTTACATTAGTAACTGTAATTTGTCTTAAAATAGTACCGGAAAATATTAAATTGAGTGGAAGAGGTAGCATTAAATGACATTTGCGAGAAATAATTTGTATTCAACGGTAGGTCGTATGGTAACGTCGCGTTGATAAAGTCATGTGGAGTTTACTTCCTTGTGAACAGTCTGCTGGAGAAGGCTAACCAAATCGTTAAATTAGTATGCAGTATTTTAGTATGCGATTTCAAACATAGCTTAAGAAATGAATGCACTTGAAATGTCAGTTCAAGAGCCAGAAACAGAAGTAGAAATGTCAGTTGCTATGTAAGCAGCGACAGTGTCTGAACTGTCAGTTGAAAACCAAAATGAGTTGAAGTGTCAGTTGACGGGTAAGAAATTAAAGCTTTATTTCTTCTGGGTAGTTTCACTGAACACTTTGCTCCACACTCACACATTTAACAAGCTTACGGTCACCAACAGACTCCACAAATTCGTCATCAAAAAAAGAATACAACGTTTTAAAAGTCATCTGGAGGACTCGCAGACGCTGGTTGCAATTTGGAAACTGCAGTGGCTGATGTTGCAACTGTAATGTATTTTGTATATGTATAAAATAATTGAATGTTTTCCCAACTGTCCCCCTGAAATGAAGAATATTCTCCCTCGAGACATTTGAACTCTTCTTCCCCCATCAAACCAGTCATGGAATATCATTAGCAGTAACTTTATCTCTACTGCTTGTTGTTTCTTAATTCAAACAGGGTGCTGTGGAACTTTATAACAACCTCAGTCCGATGGAATATGGCTGCAGAAGCCACTTAGCCGCTTAGTAACAAGATAGCATAATGGCAGGTCTCCCTCCAGCTACAAAAAAGCAGCAGAAATGTGAAAAAAAACATACTAATTTTACAAATGTTCCATGAATCTGAAATTCCTGCTGCGTAAGTGTTTTATATTCCACTCACAGGTTGGATAAAATCTAGTTTATACAGAGGAGTGTTTTTCAAAATCGCAGGATGCTGGAGGGCTTCAAACGAAGTTATGGACAACAATTTGTTGCACAAGAGATGAAACACCAGATTATAAACTTCCATTTTGACAATGTAAGAGCTCCACTGTTGTCTGTGCAGTAAACAGTATTAACTGAGAGCGTGCAGCAGCTCCTTTTACAGTCTTGGTTTGTACTTTCTTCTCTGTAGTTTTACATAAAGTACGCACTGAATGTATGTAAACAAATTTGACTGCCAAAGTGATGCAGGGACTGAAAAAAGAGGTAGATATGCTTTTAAAAAATAAACCTAAAGCTTGAGAATGCAAACATAAATGAGCCTTTTTATGGTGAAAGAGAGTCGACGTAATATCATCTTAAAATAATCATATAAACAGAGTATCTCAGACATTTCCCAGGGTACTGTATATAAATTATCCCTTTTCATAAACAACATCATACTGAGTATAGATTTATGATATTAGTATTGGGACAGTTGTTTTGTCTGTATCTGAAGAACATTTTCTTTTCTGTTTCCAGTTTTTATTTATTTTTATCTTTCTGAGCACCTTAAGGTTCCCTGGGCATGTGAAGCTAACTGAGCACTCAGCCTCTTCCTTCTTCTCCGTTTAGAGTTATTTACGGATGACTTGGAATACTTCAGTTTTTCTGTCTCGCTCGGGAACAAATGTTGTGGTCTTCAGATGGACGACGTGAGGGATGATGGGTGTGCAGATGAGTGAACACATCACTCCTGTACTGGCAATCCTCCCTCACACTCGCATGTACAACTCTGATACTTTGTATCTTGTAACACTCAACACTATGAGCCTTTGGTCAATTTAAGGTCAGCAGAACATGGAGGTTTAATTAAATGATCAGGAAAAGTTGATCACTACCGTTCGCGCTAAACTGTGGAATCCTTATTATTATTATTATTGATATTATTATTTCTCACTATAAAACATATAAGCACTGTAGGAATATTTTAAGTATAAACACATCATATGCAAGCAAATTTAAATGTACGTTAACTCATACACTCCTGCAATAAAGTATATATAAAACGTGTGAAATCAGCTTCATGAACAGCTAAAATGTGTTAAGTCTGTATTACATTATACATATTCTTTGTTATTTCAGAGGCTTTTAATGAATTTTGTATTTTTTTTTTATCCCATTGGCTTTATTTTTTTTTTAAACCTCTTTGAAAGTTCTGTTTCTAATTATGTCTTTTTTTCCCCCCCTTCTTAAAATGTCATAATATACACGGAGAAGACCGACTGATCAAGAAACCATAAATTATAAACACTAAAAACGACATGAAGAGACGATTGTTCCAACAAAGACAAACTGGTCTCTGTTAGTACAATAAGTCATTAGTCACATGGACATTATCCGGTCCATCGAAGCTCCTCATGCAGCATATTAAGTGCAGCTGCTTTTGGAAACACACCACGGAGATCTTCCGTAGACGCACACACTGTTGGAACCCTTAAATACAACCCAATGGCCCGTCTTGGATGCGCAGCTACAAAGTGAAAAGGAGGAGATGAAAGAGAACCTTTCTGAACATGTTAAAAGCCAGCGGACCATCACATTCATCACTGGTCTCTCCTCCACAAAGTGTTTCCTCCTCTGCGGGGAGAAATTGATAACACATTTGTTTGCTCCATGACTGCCTTAGATTACATAGTAAAAAAAAATATATTTTTACTTAAATCTTCCTTTACGGTGTTTGCATTTAAAAGCACAATCTGTAATTACTCTACGGTTGGGCATGTTTAAAAACTGTTTTCTAACTATGACTCTCTTTAACAGTCAGGCTTCTTAATTCAAAGAAGAAACACACTTTGTTTTGATTATAATATGTTTCTGATATTTTTTCCTCCACAAAAAAGTTCAATTACATATTTAAAACAATAAAGAAATGCATCTACTGCTTCTCTTTTACTTTTAAACGTTTAATATCTCCTCCAGACATGATCTAAAGGAGACATACCATGCTCATACTTGTATTTTGGGTTTCTATTAGAACATGTTTACATACTTTAAAAAACACATTATTTTTCTGACACCTGTATGAATATACCTGTATCCCCCTGTCTGTCTCTTTAGGCCCGCCTTCCCGTACAAAGCCTAGTCTGCTCTGATTGGTCAGCGTTTCCGGTCTCCTGCACCTGCGCTGTGGCAGCGTCACTGCAGCCGGGGACTCTGTGTGCGTCACCTACACGGAGCTTAGAGCCACTTGTACCGGTGACTACAGCTGTGACATAACAACCTTACAGAAGTCCTGGCGGCTCGTTTAAAACACAGTTTCTGAATACGGGCTGTGTGAATTTCACCGTCTCTCTAGCGTTTTGATACTTTTAGTCTTTATATAGCACCTGGACCTGCTTTATAATTTCATTATGGGACCTTTAAAACATAAAATTACTCTGCATTGAACAATCATTTGCATCTCATGTGTTTTTTTCCACGAAAAAAAAAAGCTTAGTTACCCAGTTAAGAATTCTTAACTCCTTATCCGATCCTTTGCTTACGGAAAAGCACAGAAGATTGATCAGAAAAAATATACTCAAAGCTATCAAAACTTTAAACAGTGCTTCTGCAGTACAATGTCCCGCCTCCTTATCATATATTACATTATGTAGACTAATACTAAATCAACAGCATTTCAGTGGTCGAGGTGGAGGTAGATGCATCCGCTTTATTTATAGTTCAGTCATTTAGTCCATATGTTCCCAACCTAGGGCTCAGGCCCCTCCAAAAGGGTCACAAGATGTATCTGAGGGGTCGTCAGGTGATTGATGGGAATGAAAAGAAAAGATAATTCTGATATACATAATATTACTTGTCAGCTTTTTCTCTAATCTGTTTTTTTGTGTGAAAAAAATAATTGGATAATTTTCCCTTTTTAGGTCTCAAAACAAATATTTAAAAGAAATCCTCTGAAGTTTAGAGGAGACATGTCTCTTTAAAATGTGTCAAAGGGCACAAGTCACAATATTGGAACTACGGGTTAAATCTTTTACAATAACTTGTATGTTATAAACTCATGTTTGTTTGTAAATCTTTTTTGGGAAATTAACTAATTACGTCTGTCAGAACAATGCAGTATTTCCCTCTGAACTTAAGTGGAGAAGTATAAAGTGACATTAAACGTAAACACTACAGTACCTCAACATTCTACTTAAGTACAGTACTTGAGTAAATGTACTTAGTTACTGTCCACCACTGACAATATATGGTATTTGCAATCTTTCAGCATCTTTTTAATAAACTAAACTAGGATTAATATCTCTGAAGGTCTAATTCTGTGTTTTACTGTAACGCTGCTTTACTGTGAGCCACAGGGTTTAGTCTCTACCGCCATCTAGTGGCCACACGATGAACTGTATAATGAATACAACCGACTTGAGTTTCTGTCTCTGTAGACGTGTAGAAAAGAGCAACTTCTTGGCATCTGTTGTCTGCTTTTATTATTCATTAATCAATAACAATATCATAAATAAAAAGACATAGTTAGAAATCGCAGTGTAGGACATGGAAAGCAAGTTGACAAGAAAGAAACGTTTATACAACATCACAAACACAAAGATCTCGACAGAAAACAACATTTGGAATTTCTCTTCATTAGAATGTAAATTAGAAATTTAAAAACCTAAATGCAAATTGCATTAAAGTGTCGCAGTTACTCCCAACTCTTTCCCAAATAACTACATCCGCTATTTGTCTTTATTATAGTGTAGCTACGTTTTATAGTACGGTTGCCTCGATTTAAACTAAATAATACCGCCACGTTTAGGAATGATCAACCTGAAACTCAATCATCATTCAGAGACAAATGACAACCTGACTAATAAACATAGCTATACTACATCCTGCTTACTGAAATGTACATTAATAACAAATATCAGTTCTTCCACCTGTTTTTCCCACTGAGCTCAAAGCGTACTCAACACTTGCAGTACACGGAGTGAATGATAAAACTCATTCCCCTGAATGTCAACGTGTGCTACAGGCCAGTCACATGGAAGCCCGGGGGAGTCATATTGTCAATAAAGGTCTAAAAATATACAGCTGTCTGTGTCAAGGGTCCTTCGTTCTAAAGTAGTTTCACCTTCAGAAAAATGCTTTCAGAGAATCTCAAGCTCCTGGAAGTTCAGATCTGGCTGCGGAGGTAACTAAAACAAACGCTAACAAAAACCTCTGACTGATTGTTTAAACATCCAGATGCTGCTTCAGCACATTAACATCATAATGAGGCACAAAGCGAGCTGCCATGTCCCAGCAGGAGCGCTGGGGGCCACCGACAGACATCGTAAATGTTAAATTATGCAGTAGGATCAAGGCCAAATATGCTGAAATACAACGTTTAAAGGAGTGCTGGTTTCATACTACGGAGATTATGATTGGTGATGTCATTCACCGTCTTTAAAAATGTAAAGGACGTAAAGCAGCAAACGCACAGAAATCCAGTTTGAAGTCCCAACATTTGTGAATGTCATCATAAATGTTCTTATTTAAAGAGTTAAACGCAGTGAGGTTTTACATTGACAGCAGTGTGGATCAGAGCTGCATGTAAAAGGCTTTATTTACAATAACATAAGAAAACATTAAAATAAATGATGGTTTTTTTATATCCCTTATACAGCAACTCCACTGTTCAAAAATGCCAGTAACTGTAATTAATATCTAGAATATAAAACAACACCTAAAAAAATTCAGAAGTCCACATATAAAAATTTAACCATGAAAAGAAATGTATCAGAAGTGTATAAAATGACATTTGAAGCTGATTTGTTTGAAATGCTTTAAAACAAAAGAAGGCAGAGTGACCCTTTCTGGCAAAATGGGGTCAAGTTCTAAGTGCAGTCACTTACACCATGTTGCCCTTCTTTCTTTATGTGCCAAGTATTTTCAAGTAATCCCAAGTCTCAGTGACAAGATCCAAAGAACAACTCATGTCTCTCCATGTTCCAGTGGTTCCAGTGGTTCCAGTGGTTCCTCACCTTTCCATCACTGAGGATCAGCGAGTAAAACAAAAAAGTGCTATAAAAAAAGGTTCAGAGAAGCACGAACACTCCCAAAACAAACACCAGTTTGGCTCATGAGGATAGTTTGGAGTAGCTCGGTGGGGAAAACTTGCGTTTCAGGTATTTGATAATGTAGAGAGGAAGACAGCTGACCAACGTGATGGCGGACACCTTCCACAGGAAAGGCCAAGTGGTGATGAACGACAAGTCTGGGGGGGAGCCAACAGAAGAGAAACGGCTTAAAAACACACACTTAGTCTTAGTACTGTGGTCGGACTGCACTGGAGAATGAGCATTCAATGGAGAAATTCAAGAGTCAAGATGTGCTCACAAGACGGGGAAGCAACATGAACAGAAACAGCTTAAGAGAGTCAACATCAGATGCTTCACGTGTTGAATCCAATCACAACATGATGACACAAGCTCAGATGACAAAGACGAGGACACGGTAACACATCAGATGCATGAGGGAATGAGGAGATTCATTTACAGGCTGCACACCTACCAAGGAACGCTCCAAAGGACACCCTGCCTATGCCTGTTGCCAACATACAGAAGCAAAAGAAATGCAGCAGAAACAGTGAGTGTGGTACAAAGGTCAGCAGTGCAGAGAGAAACAGAGGCACGAAGAGAGAGAGCGAGGCGGAGGAAATAAAAGCAGCTCAACTGCTGCACTTGGGTGTCAAGTAGTGTTACATTAGCACTTTGAGTTTTGTTTTTACGCAAGTGAAAAGTGCACTTATAAATAAAATGTATTATTATTATTATTACATCAGAATCAACACAAAGCAGGTGCAGAGAAGAAGACTGAGCCCCTAAAGAGCTCAGTCCACTCAATACTGGACTTACAACAAGAGTAAAGTTATTCTTCTACTGTAGAGAAAGTAGATCCATGTGCTACATGAAAGTAGATCTGAAACAATGCATCTTAATAACCGTTTAATCATCATTAACATGATGATTATCACGTCTCACATGTGAGGATTTGCTGATGTCATGGTAAACTGACAAAACAAGCAATTTCAATACTTTATTTTGGGTTCTGGGAAATTAAAATGAGCATTTTTCTCTCTTCAGTGACATTTTATAGAGAACAAATGATACAAAATTGATTAATTTAGAAAGAATTAAGCAGATGAATCAATAACAATACGGGAGTTAACGACATATTTATTCTCACGTTCAGGTCCAAACCTGGGCACATGGAACTATTCCAAACAAATGTCTTAAATGTATTTCTAAGCTTTTCTTTTCCTTCCTAAAGTTTTCAAAGATACAAGATCAAATATAAAAACAGGGAACACATGGATACCTACCAAAGTACTCGTTGAGGAATGCGAGCGAGGCCAGGTAGCAGCCCAGGCTGAAGAACTCGGCCACCACCATGAGCCAGTGCCAGGTGCGGATGGTCAGCGCCACCATCAGCAGCTCGGTCAGGATGAGCGCCGTGAAGGAGATGGCCACCACGTGCACAAACTCAGACTCAAACAGCACCAGCGCTCCGTACATGAGGATGCCACCTGGTGGCGCCAAAGGGAACAAAAATCGGTGGGAAAAGTTAAACCAGGATATTAAAAAGGGCTCGTGTCTGGAAGTATTCTCCTGCAGGACAATATTTCTTCATGCAACCCGCTGACTGGGACACTGAGTTGAGGATTAATGGAGTAATGGAGATAAGGACTGATTCAATAAGATTACTTAAGTAAAATGTGCTCTGTGTGATTAACATCTTTAAGTGTCCAGACACTCGCTCAGCTTTGGGCGCCTCCTGTATCTCGATAGCTCTTCTTCTATCATAACACAAATTGAGCTTAATAGCCTATAACGGATCACGTAATTGCTTCTCCACACAGCACATTCCAGCGAGTCAAACTCTGTAATAATTAAGTTAATTGGTAATATTTTCCTCCTCTGCTGTCGTCCTCACGTTACTCCCCCCCCACCCCACACACACACAGACCTGGTATTGGCCTTTAATTAAAAACCAGGAGCTGTCAGGAAGTCACGCTCGGGCAGGAACATGGATCTTTCTCACACGCTGCATGGCTTAGCGATTACAGAAATATCGATTTACTGGACAGACAAAAGGCTGCATGTAAAAGCGGATGGCAGTTGGAAACCTAAGACACTGAGAAAGTGACCGTCGGAGAGTTTGAAGGGGCCC
>NC_041365.1:16687740-16720240 GCF_900634415.1 Cottoperca gobio
GGATATAAATAAATATATACATCAACTCAGGGGGAGGACAGACGGGCAAAATGGAAAACAGAGATTTATGTATCGCCACCTTTTTATCTTTATTTTGATTGCTCGACTTCTAGACTGGGGGTTCGACACAAAGTATGCAAGTAAGTCTCACAAAGGCGTTCCGAAGCCTCACATGTCATGGGTGATAAACGTGCAAACAGCGTTGAAATTGGTGGGTAAGGGAAGATTAACTACCCTTCAATATGCATTAATCATCTCTTTAAACAAATACTGACTGTAACTTTTCCTGATCAAAAATCTTTCCCTGTCGTCCCAGTATTTACTATTCATTCTCCTTGGATTTCTCTATTGATACATTCTTTAGTATGATTAGAAAGGGCTATATATAAAAGCTTAGTAGCACCTTCAGCCGTAAACTCTTGGGTTACATGGAGAAACGGCCGGAGGAAAGGAAGCTATAGAGATACCTTTGGGGGATCGTTTTTTCCCGCTGCATTCTTCCTTCAGTTGGAGCAGTAAATTCTCAGGAAGCAAATACAGACGATTAAATAGCTTAACCTCTACGAGGGGTTCATGACCTCTGACTTTCTATTCATGAAATGACTATTATGACAAACCAGGGTTATTTAGGATCACCAATAAAACATGAAGACAGGGGGAAGCTGTGGAGAGGGGCACACAGGCTTTGCTCCTGATAATCTCAGTTTATTCTCGCCAGAAGGGCACTTGGTATAAAAACGGATTTAATCCAGATATGAGACCCTTTAAAATCACGATTGAAAATACGACCATAGATCAACAACTTGCAAAGGAAAGGTGTGACCTGGTTGTTTATGGTTAGTCTCTTTTGTACCGAAAAATTGCATTAAATATAAGAATGAAAAACAGCTTAAAAAGGAACCGTGCCAGGTTGCATAAAAGAACATTTAAATGTAAATCTAAGGACGGATTAGAAAGAAAGGATTTGCATAAAATCACCATAAGAAAACATATTGATCTCCAAGTGTTTGTCCTTAGCTACTCAAGTATTCCCTTATGTGTTGCTAGAAGGTCCTTCGCAACCATTTTCATCAGAACATGTAAGGGACTCATACTAAAAGGTGAAATCATTTGACAATGACAATGGCTGAATTTACAGTGATTGAAAAGGAGAGGGAGATACCGAAACGCGTTTTCCCGGACAGTGAAAACGCACTGGACAGCAGTTATTATCAACAATGTCTCTTTAACGTTCACATTAGCAACATTGTAGCTAGCTAGATACTTGTGAATCCTCAACACAACTGATATGAAACGTTTGGAAATATGTCACCTGTCAGGTGTAAAGCTTTGTTTTCTTTCGGCAACATGTTCCTCTTCAAATACTTCATCAGGCCAGATTTCATTTTGTGCCGCACAAAGGGAACGGAACTCATTGGACACCATTCAACCTGCTAATTATGATTTGCAAGTAGAACTATAACCTAAACTTGGGGAGCAACCTCTGAAATATTAGTGACCCCCCTCTGTCTAAAAACCAACATCAACCAATTTAAAATCCGTCCATTTTTCTTTTGACTCCTGTTTTCTAATTAAGCTGGACGTGCTGAAACTGTTCAGGGCGTCTCATATTCACCTCGTCGGGGCTGGAGGCCTGGTAGGTGCGGTTGTCATCACTGAAGTCCTGGTCGGCTTCAGCAGACTCCGTCTCTCCGTTCACGATGGTGTGCGACTCATAGACGGGCGTGACATTGTGGCACAGGGCGATGGCCTTCACAGCCTCGTGGATGCGACTGCTGACACTCTTACGGACCTTTGGTCCCGACGTCTGGGTCTTCCTCGATGGAGTGGTGCCACTGGTGCTACCATTGGAGGGCTGGGAGGTCACCTAAAAATAAGACGACAAATAACCTGGGATTTAAGGACATGGTGCCATTTCAGTCACATGTATGAGCTAAATGTAGTTGACCTCAGATCAGTGATGTCCAAACAGTCAAAAGTGTGCGAGGTTTTAATCATTTATATTTCTGGTGATGCACCAAATTTAATTTGGACTAATGGCTCCAACTGGTATGGTATATTCCTACAAAAGCTATGTAGAGAAATTACTACAAATCAAACTTAATGAAATAAGCTACCTAATGATTACATGTGATTGCCAACTAATACACACATCACGTAAAGAACCTTCTCAGGCCTTTCCTATGCTCCAACATTGCATTTATTTCCTAGATGTATGATCCTGAACATGGCAACTGGAAGGAATCCTACACTCCTAGCCAATTCACTCCGACACTCCTTTTCACGCTAAACGAGCGAGGGGAAGTGTTGCATCATCGCCTTAACGTATTATATCTGATTTGAGGACCTTTTACAGATACAGCCACCTAGAATGTCCCCTCCTGACGGTACCTTGACAGGTCCGTGAGGGATCCCTGCTGGGGAATCGTCAGGTACTTGGCTGAAAAGCAATCCCCCGCAGATTACGTCGTGAACGCGAGGCGACAGGTAACGCCCCAATGGCGCATTACGTGGAAATCAGTTGCAATGGTTTATTTTTCCACCAGGTGGCGCGCAGTGGTGGAAGCAGTTTGCTGCAGCCAAAATAAATCAGTTTTATCGCATTTGACATAAGGAAATGTGCTTCCAACACAGAGCATTCTTTTAATGAATATTATGATATCAGGATCATACAATAACCAGATCATGACAATATTATGCTGATGATCATTTTTTCATTTATCTTTTTTTTCTTTGATTGTTGTTTTTATGCATTAAATAGCGACTCAGCTGAAGGAGACACGCCTCTAGTGCCTGCCTGATAATTCCTCTTATTATGTCTATGAAAGCTCTAAAAATGCGTTATTCAACAGAATGACATAGAAATGAAAGCAATACGATTTAGATTGTAATGTTTTTCTGTTTATCACAATGAAAAATATCTGAATACTGTATTTAGGTCGCAAAGTTTGATAATACAAATAGTTCCAATGGCATCCAAGAGTACAAATGGTAGTGAATCTTAATGCGTGTCATGATGAGAACAGTACTTGAGTAAATGGGCTTAGTTACATTCCACTGAATCAATCAGGGTTACAAATATGCGATTATTACCTTTTGACAACTGAGGGGGGGGCAAACATTAATGAAGTTTGATCATTCTACATGCGTCTTCTGTGTAAACCACGGCCTAAACAAAGACAAATGGCTCTTCAGTGTACTTCAGCTGGTTTATGTGTTTTTGTGAAGGAAGTGCCATCTCATGGTGAAACCCTGCAATTGAATGAATGGGTGTGTGTACAGTGGAATCTAAACACCTGTCAGGAAACAGGAAGGGGGGGGGGGGGGGGGGGGGGGAGAGACTCCCAGGGACCGGGATTTGGAAGTCAGTCAGCTGTCAGCCGGCTGGCCTTCGGCTTGGAGGGGAAATTCTAGATGGCTGCATCTGTATGTGTTCCGCTGTTTTGACATCAGCCATCAGTTTAACTGGGTGGTGACTAGCGAGCAGGCAGACAGCCCACTGTGCCAGCTGCGTTCGACGGGGGCGATGCGCTCTACTGAAGCATTTGATTTTGGCTTATTAACCTTCAATCCTGCCAGGCTGGGAAGGAGGGGGCGATGGGGGAATACAGTAAGGACGCAAGATGACAACCTTCATCGAGAGTGACTGAAAGATCAATGGAGAGATCATTGGGTTATGTTGTCAGTTTAGTGTTTGAGCTACATGAAGAGGCTGTTACTGAATGCACAGCAGGGTTAGAAGACAGCAGATCTGCGTAAATCAAGTTTCAAATTCAGTGCTGGATTAGGTAGTTTAATGTTGATCAATTGGGGTTGATGTCGCTATTTAGTTGCATCATAGAAATTGCAATTAATTCCTTGTAAATGACTCCGTCTGGATTAAAGATGAAACAATTCATCAATTTGTTGACTAACAGATTACTAACTGCTTCCAGCTTGTTGTTGCTCGTCTTTGTCATATGTGATAAAAGTGAAGTAAAAATGATTTCTTATAATATTTTTTAAAGATTTATAAAACTAATAGATTTGTTGAAAAAATAATAAAAATGACATCACTGTTAGTTGCTGCATTAATCAGGATGCAATAATGTTTAAAATAATAATAGTGCTTAAAACAATAATAGCTTCCTGTAATTAAGTCAATGTGATAGCAAAGAAAAAGCAACATGGTAAAAAGGAGCTGGACAGCGGCGTTGCTGCTCTGCCCTGCTTCGGCTGTGCGGCTCTAAAAAGACTAGTCATTTTTCATTAGCTGAGATTACACATTAAGGGTGTGGGGCAGATGGTTTCAGTGCTGAACAGCTGTTTGGCGCTGGCTGAGAACAAACAATATCATTCTGTCAAGACTGCAGCCAGATCTGAGCCACCCAGTGAGGAAAACACTTGCTTACAGTACGAGGACTCGCTCAGGGACCCTGCGTGATGAATGAACAATATGGGCTTCTTCCTGGCTAAACTTATCCTTAGCTAAATATAAAAATTGATCAAACTGCTCTACAGGGAGAGGCGTGAATAAGCAGAAAAAACATGAGTCAACACATTTGTATTTCAATGTATCCTAAGAGACAAGTTGTGCTTTGTTTTGGTTGGTTCTGTCCAGTGTTACATACTGGACCATTAGGATTTAATACCATTTAATGGGAATTCTTATATTTGTATTGCTAAAAAGGAGAACGTTGAGCCACTCCCAAATTAGCACCAAAATTCAATGCTACACCTTTCTGGATGTTGGTTGTGTTTTAATGTTAGGATTAATCAACTGAATGAAAATGATGCTTATTTGCAGCCCTTCTGGACAGTAACATATCTCACCTGTGCATACGACTGGACGATGTGGCTCTGTATCTCATCCATGGTGTCGGTGCCGTAGGATACTGTTCCCAGGTGCAGCCGCTTGAAGACCATCTCGTTCTGTGTGAGAGTGCCTGCCGTTCAGAAGACCAATGACATGTTACAAAACAAATGATAAAGAACTTACATCACTTTATCACTATTTAAATATGACTTTTTCACATCTTTTCTTTCCGTTATCGTCAGAGCCTAATGCAGAAGCATCAAGAGTAAAGCCCGACTGATACTGGATGTTTTAGGCCGATACAGCAATTACTAGAAATCGAAATATCTTTTTTTTTCTTTTTTTTAAACAAAATGTAAAAACAACTTTATTCGAAAACTTTGTTTAAAAAAAAAACAAATAATAAATCAGCTGGTCAGTGTTCTCTTTGGGGGGAAACTATATAATAGTGACATTGTTTCAAAGTTCACTGAAGCCCAGGTTGGCATTTCTGTTCTGGAATTTCATGTTACTACATTTTACACATTGTATCTGTAATATGTTAATATCAGCAAATATATTGCTCTGACCGATTCACCTGTCCAACTCTAATCAAACGCTCACAAACTGTATCTTTCAATGACACACTGTGTGTACAGTCAGTCTGCCACACTGGCTGCTCAAATTCTGACACAATAACATTTTAATTCAGCTCTATATTTAAATGACATTTTTGTTTTGCGTTTGCTCTCAAAATTGAAACAAGGTCTGTAAGTATCTGTTGTCATGTTTTATGATCTGTGTGGAGCCCATGAAGAGTAGGCGATGTTCTGCATCAGCTAATGGGGATCTTGGTAAAACTCTAAATCCTGGAGGTCAAACAATAACTTCGGACTTCGGACTACGAGTGTTTATATAAAACAATGTCAGCTGTTTAATGGGTAAAAAAACAAAACACATACAAATAAATCAGGTGTTTTAATCACACAGCCACTACTCCATGACACAAATGAAATAAACACAAATACACAGAAAGCACAGCATCTGTCCCCAGAGGAGTGTCTACAATGCATCATGGGACCTGCAGGCTTGATGTGACTGCCTTCTCGTTGACCTAATCTCATTACCAATATGGACTGCATGTCCTCTCTGCCTAACAGACAAAACGCACCATTGCATACAAAAAGACTGAGTAAATGTTCAGACACTAAAAGAAAACACTCTGAAAACCAGGGCAGTGGCCTCTTTTTAATGGATGTCGGTTGCCAGAATGTGTGCCGATAGAGCATAAAGCTGATTAGAGGGCATCTCACTTCCAAAAACATTAGAGCCACGGGGTTAACCAATTCTATTGGATTGATTGTTTGTTCTTCTTTCCATGTGCTTTAACTATCAACCTGGATAAATAGGCTCTACAGCTAATCTATTCCTACCTTGATCAGACAAAGAAGCATGTTCGGAGCGCAGTAGGCGTTTATCACTCTGGCACGTTGTCTAGCATTAGTAAAGAGCAGCTATTTGTTATTAGAGAATCAGGCCATGATTGTGAAATGAGAGAAGTCAGAGGTTTAAACAACACACATTCAGAAGATGTGTTGAAACCTTTGTCCTCAGCTCTTCTTTAACTCACAATGTGTATTATTTAACTGCAATTAAGTGGTGAAAATTCAATGTGAGTTAATGAGGCATCAATATATTCGGTCTTTGGGTTTTGATGAACAAGTTTCTGGTCTTACATGAGTTCTTAATCCAGGGGTGTCAAACATGCGGCCCGGGGGCCAAATCCGGCCCGCGGGATGACTTTGCAAAGTGTAAAAATGAGTTGTTTTGATCATAAAGTAAAATACTGTTCCAGATACCCGTGAACAAAATGTTTTGTGCCTTTGTAGATACCCTGTGATCTGTAAATTGTAACACACATGTGTAAATGATAAACTGAAGCATAATATTGTTAAAATTGCACTTTTTTTTCTTAAGAGATTTCAGGTTGTTCATAATGTTTTGTAAAAAGGTCAAATTTGAACATTTTCAGAATGTACTTGTGCTTTTTTGCACTAAAACGAGGGAAATATTTGGAGTTGTCTTTATTTATATGTTATTATGCTGTGATGTTACTGGTCCGGCCCACTTGAGATCAAATTGTGCTGTATGTGGCCCCTGAACTAACATGAGTTTGACACCCCTGGTGTAGAGCCTTTACTTGTATGCAAACCAGCAGCCCTCTTGAACATGTTTAGAAATTAGCTTTGACTGAAGTGCTGTACATGTGATCTTCAGCGTGTGAACACCTACCCGTCTTGTCTGTCAGCAGATAGACTAGCCGGCCCAGTTCTTCTGGGATGGTGCTGGTTCTCACAACAGTGCCGGGGATGTTTTCGTCTTTCATAATCATCCAGCCGTAGGCCGACTTCCCCATGTCCAGGTTTACACGCAAACTACGCGTACAGGAAAAACAAAAGCTGAATTAAAGAAGCAGATGGGGATCTGGGGATTTAAAGCTGGACTGGAAGATTCTCTCATTTAAATCATTCATCTATTTTTTTTTCCATTTTGAGACCAAATGTTCCGCTTGAAGAATTAATAAAAAGCATATCAATGTCCATATGTATTGGGCTGAGTTCACAAAATAGCAACCATACAACAACGGCATTTCAAAGAACGAGGAGAATCACAAAAGTACCTGATGGGGATAATGTAGGAGAAAAGCACGACGAATCGGAAAAGGTTTCGGAACCAAGGACCCACAAAACCCTGCACTGCTACCATGACAACAGACAGAATGACCTGGGCCAGGAACAGAGCCTTGGTGAGGCGGTTCAGCTCGAGGTCCAGTAAGCCAAACTGTGGGGACAAGAGGTCAGAGGTCAGCAGATATTACAACATCCCCGTCCTACTCACTAAGCAGGTTAGCATGGAATTAATTATGAAGATAATCCTGTGTGCATTCGGTTTGGTCCGTTCTACACTCCATCGCTTGAGGACTGTGATGTTTTCCTTCAATGGGAATCACACAATTCGTAACCTTACAATATTAAGTCCAGACGGGAGACTTAGGGTAAACATTGTATAAGACTCTTTGTAAGTTCCCCATCTGCTCCCAAAGCCTTACAATATGCTACACAGGGAGAAAAAACAAAGCCAATGAAAGACACTCTTAGCTGCAGGCTTTTATCATGCAAACCATGTGTACGACGTAAATAAGTTTATTGGTGGCACTATTTTGTGGTGAACTACAAGCTGCATTATTGTCCTGCTGAAGTATTGTCCTTGAATGCAACAGAAGGTCAAAGGGTCTCAAAAATAGATAAAGTTCCCATATTGAGATGGCTTTCTGAAAGAAAATGGAGGAAAAAAAAAAAAGACAAAAAAGGGGTCGGAGTTGTCTTTTATTTTTCGAGTGCATCTCCCAGCCAATGGAGCATGTGGGAAAAAGATGTCAAATAAAGAAGTGCCCTTCCCCTTTCTGGCAGCGCTCACAGCAAAGCCCGGTACACAGAGGGCTTTCTTCTGACGCACCACGCTTACAAAAACAGCAGAACATAACATCTCTCCTCCCTCAAATAAAGGATCTGCTCTGAAAAGGAGGGGAGGGGGCAAGCACATATAAAAAAGCAGCAGAATTCCTCCACTGCCCAAACCCCCACCAAGCCCAATCCCCTGAGGAACTGGGAGAGCAGGGAGACCAGTGTGACTGATTTATCAGTTGCTGTTAAACTCCCAGTAGCAGAGTGCGGAGAAGGGTAAGGGTAAGGGGAGCGAGTGGGTGGGTCTCTCCCCACCCCGCTGCCTCACTACATGGTTCATGGTTGAGCTATTGAGAAAAATAGGGGGTTTGGGTGGATTAAAATGAAGAAAAATTAAGACAGAGAGCACAGTGCATGCCTGAAAAGCAAAGAATCCCCTTCTGCTTGAACAATGGCTCGTCTAAATTTTCCTAGCCTTGCCGGGGATCAGATGAAGTCATTATTCATTCAGTCAAGGGGGGGGGGGGGGGGTGGGGGAGGACTCAATTACCTCAACCTAAAGATGCTATCAATGAATAAAATAAAGAAAAGTGCATATTTTACTCCATTCATCTCCAAGCCATTAAAAGTGAAAGGAATGATTCGATCAGCCTGTGTGGTTTGTATTTTAGCATGTGTGTGTGAAATGTGATGAAGAATTGCAGCCCCAGGACATGAATATTTATCGAGTTACAAGCAAAGCATATCAGGACTTCAGTCAGTCGGGAGCGCATTGTTTAGAGCATCGAGACACCGGCAAATCAAGGAAGTGAAGAAAATAAACTGAAATTGATTCTTAAACACAGTTTGAGAGACATGTGGAGAGAGTATTGACAGCTGGATATGTTGTTGAAACAAACATGCTTTATTGAAGAGCGACCTCTTGTTTAAATGACATTGTTCTGCCTCTTCACTCAGACAGAGGTCTGTCTAACAATCCTGAGACAAAGAGCGAATCTATGTCTGACGTCCTGTCAGATTGATCAAGTGCAGGCATTGTCCTGGCCGGTGTCACAACAGATTATATGAGGCCAAAACGTTCTTGCGACTTTAGCCACACTGTATCGACTTTCTCCCCCAATCTCCAGTCTCCATATTGACACTTCTGACATCATCTCCTTGAAATATTGAATTCCTCTCAACTGTCGAGCTTACACAAAACAGCGGCCCCCGCCGTTCGACCGGCCACATCAGCGTTCTTAATAAAAGACACTGGTGTCAAAACGGTGCTGCAGTAGGAGGGGGCTGTGCTGTGCCACGCAGAGCTTTAGTGCTGCAGACTGTTGTAGGTGATAACTTTGTGTGTAAAAGTCACTGCACGGCGGAACGACTGTAGCTAGAAAACACCGCTCTGAGATACGGCTGACGCCCGCCTCCGTCGGTTGACCCGTGTCTATCTTCCAGGTAAAATCTTATATTTAGAATCAGATTTTCATTAATCTCCTCAATCTGGGGACAAAACACTCGATGGGGATTCTGTAGGATTAACTTTCTGCTGCAAATGTCATTTAAATCCTCGGTTAGTTAATTTCCCTTTTGGTTAATTAGCAACTGGCGCTGACCTTTTGCATTGACAGGTCCAACTTTATCTAGAAAGTCAAGGTTAAAAAACCACCTCGCCATAGTGATTGATTAGTGATTAGAGGCAAGGGGGGGGGGGAAACGATGGCATGAAGGGGAACCTGGAACAGCTGCTACTTTGTGTGAGGTGTTTCACCCTCTGCAGCTTTTACAAAACATTTATTTGTATACACCTGGCAGTCCTTTAATATTTATTTATTGTTGTTCATTCTTTGGAAACGGCATGAAACAAATGTTTATTTCTTTGGTTTGCAAGAAGGTAAAACCAAAATATATTGTTTAAATTCAGGATTTTTTTTCAGTGCAAATCTAGGCACAAAAAACACTCAGTGTATTTTAGTGCCATTATTTAAATACAAAACTATTGGTTTATTGAACAAAAAATGTATTATCTTTTTTTAAGCATACATCACAAATATTACTTAGTTCCAGCTTCCGAACTCTGACCCTTTTCTTTGTCTTATGATAGTAAACGTGTCTTCTTGGGCTTTAGTAAATTGTGGTGGTGACATTTTATACAAACTAATAATCGATAATTCAAGAAATGTATGGCCACATTAATAAATGATGAAAATAATCACATATCATCATAACACGTTATCTTCATCACATTGTAAAAAAAAAAACTAACAAAAAAAAAAAACAATCTTACATTTATAAGCATTTGGAAACAAAAAGTCTCCAACAAATCACAGAACTTGCCGTCTCCCTTGCAGAAACACAAAAACTAAAGAAGTATTCACCTTGTTCTTGGCAGAGGACGTGTTCAGTACGCTTCTGGTCTCTTTGCCTGTGTAGATCACCACCCCTATCACCGTGCCTGCCAAGGAGAGAGACAAGGAAAGTAATGCTGCTCATTAACTGCACCCCACCATCACCATCACACACACACACACACACACACACACGGTCAAGTAAGATGAACTGCATGAGAGGAAACACAATAAGGCTGAGCTGAGGCAGTTTTGTCTCATTGCCACTCAAGCCAACAGACAGGAGTTTAATACGCTTAGACTCTCAGGGCCCTCAGCCACCCTATGGAAGCTCATAAAACCTGATCAATACTCTGCCATCTTTATTTGCCAATTCATTACGGTGGCCTTATTACGAAGGATTAATGAGTCATTAATATTAAATGAGCTTAATGGGAAAGCAAAGGCAATAATAAACCTAAATACAGCCCCTGAAATCCCCAAACTATAAAAAAAAGGGAAAGGAAGTTAAAAAACGGGCAGAAAACAAAAAGGAGCAAAGTGAAGAGCAGGCAGAGAGAACGAGGACCCGAGCAGAAAGGTGATGAATTGCTCTCGTTGAGTTCTAACTTCAGAAATATTGAGCGATTTGACAAATGGTTTGTGGCTCAGCATGCAGAGGGGGCTTCAATTTGAATATGCGAACAACTAATTCCCTTGTCACAGCTGGACAGGGGCCTGCAGGAGAGTGAATACACGGTGATCCGAGCCAGTTCAAGTGCCCAGAATGCCACAGTAGAGGCGATGAAAGTGTCTGTCAAGGAGAAGCTTGTGAGAGACAATGACATTCCCAAGCAGAGATAATGTAAGGGGTCCAAGTCAGGCTTTTTGTGCGAGTGTGTGTGTGTGTGTGTGTGTGTTTGTTCTTCTGGTCAAGGTCAGGCCAGAGGGGAGAGTAACACCGCAAATCAATGGCGTGGCCATCGCTGGGAGCGTCACAAACACTCTCAACTGACACGACCGTTTCTGTGGGGAATCGCTAAGTTGGACCGAGGGAGCATTACCTCAGCTGTGGGCATTCTCAGGGTTCTTCAAAACACACACATAGCAGTATCACATCAAACGCCTTCAGGGGTTAGTGCCATGAATCACCTCAATCATTAAGTACAATGATGAGCAGGGACTGGTATTGGTGACTGGGTTTGTTTTTGTATTCTAATGTTGCACAGCTTTCAGGCTGTGTTATAAATGAGTCTCTTCTCATCCACGTTTACCGGGCTGTGTTATAGAAATGTCGTTAGGGTGAACCGCCTGACATGAATCATTTTCTTTTCAAGGGGTCCTTAACACGAATATACAGAAAACAGTACACGAGACAAAACAACACAAGTACACACACACACACTCACACACAATGCAGAAAGACATACCATACAAAGATATTCACACATTTACAGTGGGTCACTATGGTGGGTGTCGTGGTGGTGAAATGTAATCAGGACCCCAGTCCGGACTTAAACCAGGTTACATGCACTTCTCTTTTTATTAGTCTTTGCTGGAGTGGGTGCATGTAACGGTGAGTCCCAGAAGGACATGCATGTGTGTGTACAATTGAAGAAGCAGAACAGGGTGCATTGATTCTTTTGAATTTATTATTACACTTCCAGGTCTGTTTGTATTTTTTATGTTTTTTTTATGCGTAGATTTTAATTGCTAATGAAAACAGTTGGATAAAAAAAAAACATACCTTTTAACACATGTTGTACAAAATGTACAGTGTTTTAATAAACATGGTAGAGATTCAACGGGCAGCAGGGCAGACACAAACACAGCCATTCTACAGCGTTACGTGGAATCAACACATTGTGTCTGCGAGGCATCATCTGGAAAATATCAATACAATTTAAAGTGAAGAATAGAAGTGAAAGTTGTCATTCACTTACCAGATGCAACGACTGTGCTGGCCCAGATAGTGTGTTCAATACTCAGACTTTCATGGATCTGTGGATCTGCGTCTTCCTACAGGATAAAACGTCTCGTAAGACTACAGGAAGGACTTATCGTACACATTATAGCCCGTAGAGACCGTATTAGCACTGTGCGTCCATGCAACTCTCGAACTAACAGTGAATTAGGGGAATTGTAGTTCAAAAACGTGAATTCCAAAAGGCACATACTTGAGCAGGACACACAAATATCATCAAAACATAAATGTTTACGGTTTGTTAAATAGTCTAGAATTTAGTTTTCAGTGTTTTAAAGTGACAGTGTTCTCTGACAAGTTCCCATATTGAAACACTTTGTTTGGCAAAACAGAAACTCAAATAAACTACCGAGTGTCAGAGGAGAGATACCTGCTTGAAAGAAAGTCAATGTTGTAAATATATTTCTGTAATTAACCAACTTCTATTTAGTATTTTTCAATGTGGCCCAAGGGCAGAAAAGAAAGACAATAACTAAGGAGCCAGGAATTTTCTTTTAGCGATGGACTTGTGTCACAGTATTTGTCTCATAAATAATATGGCAATGACTTAATGACTTACATTTTCTGCACAACTCGCTAAACTAATCAGTTTTATTGGAGGATCAATATATTCACACATATATTGTGGTTTTAAACCTCATTTGGAAACATAAGTGTCACACAATACAGTAAAATAATTTATTTTGCCATTTTATTCTCCATTTTGGGCAAAACACTTTGTCAAAGCAAACTAAAATTCCCACAAAAAATTTTTTTTCAGATGTACAGAATTGAGGAAAAAGGAGCTCAGTTAAGAGTGCGCACAGCCGGCCCAGAATGTCCGGGCTCTGCTGTGCCATTAATTTTCACAAGCACCTGACACAGTAGTGCAGACTGAGGCAATACAGTGGTCCCTTTATCAATACTTTCACTAGATTTGGCATGGCGATAGAGGCTCCTTTTAAAAACAGTATAGAGAGTACACGTAGATGAGATTTCAGTGATAAATAAGCCCCTGGAGATCCTCTTGTTTCACCCTCCCCCTCCCCATTTTACCCCTCTCTCTTAAATAAAGACGAACACTGAAAACGGCTCGAGTCAGGAGTGCAGAGTCAAGGCTCCAGTTTCGGCTCAAATTGCCTGCCTGATATGATAATTATGATACCTAAGCACCCACATCCTGTCAATCCACTCAAACATGGGAAGAGGTGCATGAAAAATAAATGGCAGGTTGCTGAGGGCTTGACCGCTCTGACATTGGCATCAAACTACGGTGTTCATAACTGCAGAGGGTCTCAATAAAGACCACGGAAACAAAGCCACCATATCCGTCTCAAGGAAGGAAAAAAGGAAAAAAGAAACCCTCATAAATAGGTAAGTTCATTTGCTGCGGATCTGTGGGAACCCATTTTTTTTCCCATCCTGCTCAGACTAAAAGCACACGCTATGCAAAGGAAGGCCGCGGAGGATGAATGAGCGGAGGAAGTGCTCCCTCACTAAGCCTGGTGTGTGGCCAAGAGTGAAGACGGGCCACAAAGCCCGCCTTTGTACTGGAGCTCTCCTCTCTGTGGGGGCTGCGCTAATCTGCTATTAATAAAAAAAAATAAAAAAAAAGAAGAAGAAGAAGAGAAAAAAAAAAAAAAATCACTGAGCAACAAGCAGGACGGGACGGATGGAGCTGCGAGAACCTGCCTGTGATGTAAGAGGTATGCCTGCCGGAGATAACAACAGGCCCAGATGGACACACAAGCTCTCATTGTTGCCGCTTGTCAACACACTGCAGTGATACACATCTTCTATGTCAATCCAGTTTCTATAGAAAAACTCTGCATGTGTTTAACGGGTTATAAAAATGTCAACGAGTTACTGTACCCTTGTGAAGTTCCCCTCGAAACTGTGGATGTCCAGCTGGGGCTTCTGGGCGTAGACGTAAGCGCTGATGGAGAAGAGATCCTGAGACAACAGAAAGGATTCAGTATTAATTAATCACGCAGTCGTCTTTAATGAATTAACACAGGGATCCTTTTACCATACAGGCGTCTCTTCTACTGCGCTCTAATGTTTGCACTCTATACATTAATGCTGAAATCCTTTAGAATCCCTTCAGTTAAAGGATGACTAAATTCCTATAATGACATACTTGAGCATGAACTTTAAACTTTAAATAATCTTAACTAAAGAAACAGGTACTATCAGAACATTTAACAGCATCTCGTGATTTTAAATCTTACAGAAAAACATTGTAAGTGTAAGAATTTTATGAATTTTCTCCATTCTGTTGCAAAGTGGACCCGTTTATAGCTATTACCAAATAAATGCAATATGTATTATTGGATGCAACTGAACAGGGATGAAAGAAAATATGTTGAAGCAGTTTAAATATAAAACCTCGGAAAGAAGACGCAATAATAAACACTGAACCGTAAGTTTCCAATCTGTTTCTCTCAGTCATAATAAGTAAGACTACAGCCGTTGGCCTGTCAAGCAACCAGCACCAGCACCAGCCGCTTCCTCAGCCCCAAGTGGAATACAATTGATTGTAAATATTAAATTATTCAGGCGGGCAGCCTCTGCAGCGGCCAGGCGACCCTCAGTCATGCTCAGATAGTGTTCTCCTGGTGAGAACATGGGCAGAGCGGTTAAAGAGGAGCAGGGAAGATTATTTTACTGAACCCCCAGTGGAGAGTAGTGTTGCTCCAGCATTTCACAGGAGAAAGCTGGGAGACTCTGTGGCATCTTGATTCATTCAGAGAGATCAATGTGGCTGCTGAACACACTGGACTTATTCAGTGATTTGGAGCAGACACAGAGGAGTAAAAAGACTCAAGTGAGCATGTAGGCAGTACTCTGAAGTTCTGAAGCCAAATCAAATCATTTACTTTACCATTAGCATCCAGTACAAACAGCATGACCTCATCAATTAGTATTCAGGGACAGAAGAGTAATACTCTGAGGTAACACTTCTGTACATGTGCTCACGTTTCCACCATTAGAGAAATTAAGAATCTGTTTCTGCCCGAGAACAAATCGCACAAGAGCGTCAATACGATCCATCTCGACGTTCTCTAATCCTCAGAATGAATCGTCCCACATTGAGGCAGAACATTGTAAGAAGGTTGTACAGAGGCTGAAGTGACGACAACTGGTTCTATCTTCAGGTCTCTTGAAACCTAATATGGCTCAATCATCAAATGACTTGCTGAAACTTTAATTTTGTGATTACACTAAGTGGCAACAAAAGAAAACGCCCCAACAATTCAACTTAAATCTTAAGTGTTGAGTATCTCCTGCAGTTAAAGGGAAGCGGCCGTCAAGGTTCAGAGTGTTCCTGCTGTCCGTCATCAGTGATTAGGTTTCCATCACAGCCGCACGACTTCATTCGATGAGCAATGCTTTTAGTGATAACAGAACACTCATTCACTATCTGTTTGTCTGTTACCAGAGATTCTCTACATCGTAATGTATCCGTACCCCCACTGCTGGTAGTCGCTGTGTGCAGCCGACAGCAACCTTCAGCTTCCAGTCTGTTTCTCCGTCCAGCTGATCTGTTCTGATGAAACATGAACCTGAAATAAAAGGACAGAAATGCCATCAAGACGGCTGCAGGATAACGGTGAATGCTAAACACGTAGCCTAATAGCAGCACAAGTAGAGAAAAGTCACGACTCGGTGATGTTAGTTACACAGTAATCTAAAGTTAGCCAACATTAGCCTCTATACGCTAACGTCATACCAGACAGAAGTAAGGCTGGAGCAGCAAAACCACAAATGTGTTGAATTGATGATTTTATGTCTGCATCAAAATGCCACACAGATAATTGAGGAGTTAGTATGAGTATATACATATTAAATACAACATGGAAAAATATTAGCATTTTTGAAAAGCATGGGATGGGCTATTTTAATCAATTTGGTTGGAGTGTACCCGGGTGGAACACTGAATGTGAAAGGGAGAGATTCAATTGTTTGCACAGCATCAACTTTTCGTATTATTTGTTAAATGTTGCGTTTTGTATTTATGTGAAACATCTTGGGACGCAAGAACAATTATGGAAAATATTCTGATAAAGTAAATTGTAATCCAAATGTCACACAGAAATTGTTTATTAAAAATGCAAACACAATTAGTGTGTGAAATGATAATTAAATATGATGTTACTGTAATAAACTAGCTGATGTCAATCGCCAACAGCACAGTAAAGCCTGTAGCATCTGTGGCTGCTGTGGACACCGCAGGGTCCGATAAACGTTGAGCAGTCGTGACCTGTATTGATCGGAGGTAATATTACATATGAAACTGATGGATGAGAGCAACTATTTGACAGAAAGGGTAAAGGGCAGCTATAAACCATCCCTGGAGGGTTCACTATGACGGAGAAGGATTCATGCTGCTTCTGCCGCAATGGTGCGTGTGTGTGTGTGTGTGTGTGTGTAAAAAGACAAAGTACATGTGCGAAATATAAAGATGTGTTTATGTATGTGTGTGCGTGTGCGTGTGCGTGTGTGCGTGTGTAGGCATAAAGACATCAACAACTCCCTGCCAAGCATATTGGCACATCAAAGATTGATGGAAATGATGTCCTCAGAACATTTCCTGCCGATGGACGTTAGAAAAGAGCTAGGATGTGACGCAGCTTATTGATTAATTGGAATTTGCATCATCAGTCACTAGAAGAATGTTAAATCCTATGAATGACAGGCTGCCTTGGAGATTATGTCAAAGGACTGGTAGTGTGTGGAAAAGTCACATTTCTCACCCAAATGATCTTTACACAGTTAGTTAAAGTGCCACAGGGCACACAAAGGTCAATTTTAAGGTATGCTGTCTGTCTAAATATATATACACATTAATTATATTTATATATATATATATATAAATTTTATATATATATATATATAAATTTTTATATATATATATATATAAATTTTTATATATATATATATATATATATATATATATATATATATATATATATATATATATATATATATATATATATATATATATATATATATATATATATATATATATATATATATATATATATATATATATATATATATATATATATATATATATATATATAATTAATGTATATAAATAATTAATGTTTCTCCATTTTGAATCCAGGAGGAGTTTGCTGATGATGATTACATCTGTTCAGCATTGTCCTGCTTTACATTGATGAAGTTACACCAACACTTTGCCAGCTCACCATTTTTCTCTGATGTTCTCAGGAATATCATGTCTGCAGGAATCCTTTGGTTCTACAAAAAGAAAGAAAAATAATAACAACAACAGTGCAAATGGCGGTGTGTTACTGAGCTCTGTGGCAAAAGCCCTTTGAATCTTCCTGAATAATTAAACAAGGTCAATACCTTGGACCGGAGGGTGAAGGAGAAACCGTTTTTTAAAGTCTGTCTAACACAAAGTAATAGAAATGTTACTTTCTAGCAGCAGCTGTATTTCCTGTTGGCTGAGCTGAAACTGAAGATCACATGCTTAACAGGTGAGTGTTATAGAATCAAAGTGCATTGTTGGTTTCACAGTCACAATAAAGCAAAACACTGATTAACACTGTGCCTTCAAATCCAGTTCAGTTATTATATCTACTTTAAAGTGGCTGAACAGCTGATTAAAAAAATCCTAAAATCCACTTTTCCATCTTTTGGAAGGTGGGACACTGTGAAGTGATGCATGACATCACTGATCTTCACCGAGACCAGAGTAAAGTGATGCGGAAAACTTTCACAGAAATGGAAAACTTAGGGGAAAAGGCAAATACTCTTTTTAAATTAACAGGAAGCTGAGAAGTAAGTAAAGTCATGCAGTAGTTATTCTTCAGTGACAAGATTCTGTGTGACACACATGAGCCTTTGTGTGTCACATTAGAACGGGCTATGTGGTTCACACTTTAATACCAGCAATGCAGAAGGATGTTAAAGTTAAAAACACAACCTAGTTCTTATGTAGCAAAAGTACAAATGCAGGTAATGCGTTCTAAATGTACTTCCTAAATAATAAATGGATGTTAACTCTACTGATATCATAAACTTAAAAAAAAACTGATCCTTTAACGATCGAGAGGAAACACTCCAGATTTACCTTATCAACGATGATCAGGTCTCCAACTTGTATGTCGGAACTCTTCACTTGAATTTTACCTAAGGAAAGAGGACAAAGACGGTTGAATGAAGAAAAACAGACTTCAGAATAACATTTAAATCTTCATTTTTAAGATACGCTGTGAATATTTAAATGAAATAAACTGTCGGTGTTGATTACTGGCCCTTGGAAATGACGCCAACTCTTAAAACCACAACCCACTTTAATCTCACCTTCTAACAGATTGATTACCTCCAGCATGATAATGTAATACGCCTCTGTTTTCATCTCTGGTCAGAGGCATAGACAGAAACAATGGCACATGGGGTCACTCAATTATATTGCCTCAATATGCGCCACTAGCCTTCTTCTTCTTCTGCGCTCACAAGCACACATAACTGTGTACGTGAACACATAACTGTGTACGTGAACACATAGAGGGTGAGAGCTACATCCTCAGCCACGGTCACAGATACCACACAGGGGGATTTTACCACACATCCAACAAGGGGACAGATCTTAGATCATACGGTCTTGAGAAACTGAGAGAAGAAGAAAATCAATGCAATTACAGCGAGAAGAATGACTTCTGTTACAAGTGTAGATCCCGTGGAGTGCCGTCTCTTAATTGCACGGGGAGAGAATATCCGTTATCATAATGTCAGCAAACAGTTAGAGGCAGGAGAGCGGATAGTGTTCTCTCAGTCCTCTCACTAACCTCGCACTGTGAGCTTGCTGTAGAGTTGAGAGTTCATCTCTTTGTCCCGTTGGTACCGTCGCACTTCGTCCACAGCCTCGCGCACCATTGTAACCGTTAACACAAAACCCTGGGGAGACAAAAGAGTGAAGCAGATCAAACACAGCATGATCAATTAGAAAGCTTCATTACCGTGCCAGATAGCGCTGGCTGCTACACGCAGGAAAGGTTCACGTCTCACTGTATTCACGCTAAATAAAAATAAGAATTACTTCCAACTCAGCCCTAACTTTAGGAACTCTAGTCAGTTGTAGAGGGAACATATTGACTTTATGCTCAAATGAGGTCACAACAACAACAAACTGTTTCTCCAAGAAAGGTTTTAATCAGCTTGATCATTAGTACACAGCTGGAACAGGAACATAGATTTTCAATCTGTCTACATGGGATAAGAAGATGATGGTAAAGTCCTACGTGTGTAAATGTGTAGGGGATTCCTTTTGGCTTTAGATTTGCTCAGAACGATCATTTAATAAAAGATTCATCTGCAGATTATTTGCTTGATTAATCAATTATTTGTTTAGCCTGCAACACGTCAAAAGCAAGGTTGAAATATTCAAAGTACATGTTGCCTGATTAACTGTCCAAAAGTTAAAGATATTCAATTTAAAAAATATATTTTTTTTTTTTCAAAGAGAGAAAAGCAGCAAATCCTTAGATTTATTTATATTTATGTTTATATGTAAAAAGAAAATGAATCATCAAAAATACTTGACAATCAACTAATCGATTACTTAGCGAATCATTTCAGCTCTGACTGGCTTTAATTACAGACCAAAACATTGTTGCTCTTCAAATCAATTAAAGAGTGAAAACTGAAGTGCATTTACCAGCGGTGCCCAGTACGTGTACAAATATCCGATTTTCAACGATGGCACAAACTGGGAACAGGCCACCACCAGAAAGTAGAGGTTGAGGAAGAACTTGAACTGCTGGTAGAGAACCTGAGAGGGGAGCAGAAGAGAAGGATTCAGCGAGGGGAGTGAACATGTCAGCAAGGTGAATCAAAGACGACGACAGCTGCCAAAGAAGACAAAGAGGATGCAGCAACAACAAAGCAGGCGGGATGGGTTACTGTACGCGTTCCAAGGTGGAATAAGATACTTGTTAATGCTGTTAACTTTACATTAACCTAATGGAAACTGACACTTTGAGAACTTCTGTTTCAAATGGCATTCAGGGTAGGGATTTCATGTGGCACGGAAACTTGGTACAATGTCGTTTGCAGAACAAACACACAGCACAAGACAAACAGGACTGATCACCGCAATAATGGATTAAGAGGGAAAACAGGCCGACTTTCTTAAATCACACATACCCAAGTGCCACCTGTGACTTACTGAGGGCTCTTTGCTAATGGCTCATCCATCAACAGGGATCCCTTCGTTTTCTATTCATCTAAGGTCAAATTTTGAATAATGTTTGCAATAATGAGAGTCTTGCATCTTGTCACAGATTATCAGACACAATGGGATCAATGGACGGTGCTCGGCAGTTAATGAACCCCCCCTGACCTTTAGGGAAAAATGCAAACTGCTAAACTCAATTTGTGTGTATTTAATAATTCAACGAGGAGGGAGGAAAAACAGAGCCGTTGTGTTCACCATCGACGAGAATATCTGCGTGCCTAACAGTTCTCTGACAGTTGACATTTTAAGGCCTGGGCCAAAGGCGGTCCTCTTAATCATGGAACCATTTGGTTTTTAATAAGTAAGTCTGATGGATCTCTTATGTCCCCTACAGTGTAAACCCTAACCTTAATGACAGACAAGTTAACAATTAGCCCCTGTGCATGCTACTGTGCTTTACATAATCTTTGAAAAGATCCACATAATTCAACTAGAGGGACGAGGTGCCACTGTGAGGCCTACACAAGGTACTAACAGTGGGATGATTGGCTCGAAGGAGCCATAACAAATGTGATTGAAACAAAGATCAGCGCATGAAATGTGATTTCTGTTACATATAGAAATACACTCAACTTTGTTCTTCTCTAAAAAAAAAATGTTTTAAAGCCTCACCCCAGGCACAAAGGTGAAGATGTTGTACTTCTGGTTTTTGATGGCGTTTTTGGGATACTTCTCTTCACATTTCTCCGGGCAGCCGAGCCAAACCGTCCTGGCCTTCAGCTCCTTCTTCCTCCGACACATATGGGCCATGCAGTCACAGCAGCTGAGAGGGAAGACATCGATATGATCCGGGTTAAAACATCACACAGCCACAATCACACTGCATGTATAGAGCTGCGACTAACAATCAATTCATTAGAAATTAACCCGCCAATTACTTTCTGCTCTGCCAAAAGTCCAGAAACAGTGATAAATGTCCAATGACATTTCCTAAAGTACTGGTGGGGACAAATAGTTTATTTTGTACGACCAACAGTCGAAAAGATTTAATTAACAATCACATAAGATAAAGAAAAGCAGCAAAAGGTTGTGTTTAGTTTGCGTCCGACACTCAGAGACAGAGACTGACTGATGCCTGTGAATCCCAGTAATACCTGTGGCTGAGTCACCTGATAACGATGCAACAATTAAGTAGCGTCGAAGCACACAGTACTAATTAGGGACCTAAAGCAATAAAATATGGGTTTAGTTAAAAGTATTATAAAAAAGGAACACTTTTTGTACGTCAGCTAAATGAACTGTAATGAATATATCCAGATTTTAAATAAAATATTTTTTGTATGTATTTTAAAAAGAGTTGATCACTTTAAAAAGGTTCAATGTGTAATTCTGAGCCACCTGCTCCAAAGAAGAGGGGGCAGTATTTCACCTCTAAACTGGGTCCACACAAGTTCTAATGTTTATATTTTAGTTGTAGCTTATTTATTGTATTCTAATGTATTCTTTATATAGTGTATTGCATTTACTCCTGTGTGATGCCTGTCAGTCAGTCTGCAGGGCAAGAATACCAAAGATTCCCAGTCAGTGGCCAAAGAGACTTGAGCTCAGCAGAACCAGCGCCGGCAGTCACAGCTGCTGCTGGACCCGTGTAACTGCATCTCCATACTCCCTTCATACCCCATCGTTTTTGCATTAGTCAGTTAGATCATTAGATTACTTTGACAACATTTTATAAAGAAGGATTTAAATGATCTGAAAAGGTTAGGGTCTCTCCAGGAGGGAATTCCCTGCTCGTGCTGCGGGGAGCGTCCGGCACTGAGAGCGGAATATGAGGGGAACCTTAAGAACCACACATGATGTGTGCAGACAAACATGGCACGTATGGCAGGATATGATACACATTTGTCCTCGACAGTTTGACCTCATGTGGACTCTTTCCAACATGCAGAGACCACACATTTCCTATGTGCTGGTGTTATTATTGTGATATTATATAAGTTCTGAGAAGAGATTAGAGAGAAGAGATGAATTGTAGATTGACATTTACTTTTTAAAAAGTATTTGACTTTCTATCAACCTGCTAATGACTACATTGGGGCTTATCTAGCATATCTGATATGAAATGCAAACAGAGGTGTAGTGTGGGGGTAAATTACAATGAGAGCAGCTGGATGTGAGCATGACCTAAACTGGCACCTGGGGGGGAAAGAGAGGAGAGAGTCAGTGTATACCGTCATGCTGATCGACTTGGCTTTTCCACTTTTTAAGCAAGTTGGCAAAACATAAAACTAAATAAATCAACTTTGGTAAAAAGTCTTGTTTGTATTGGCGTCGCCGCTCTCTGTCTCTGTGCACTCCGAGTCCACTTTCATAAGAGCGATTATTTGAGCAAATGAATGCTATTTAAATAATATGCCATTTGAACAGTCAGGGCTTATTCAGTGTGAATTATTTGTGTTTTATAATCCCACACTAAGCACACATAAAATTACTGGAAAGCATCAAACTGGTCAGCTGTGAAAAATCCGATTTGTTCATTAGTGGGGGGATGGGGAGGGGGGTGGGGGGGGGGGGGATCAATATGCAGCTTCAACTGGAGAAGCACCGCTAACAACAGAACGCCACGGGAAACTGAATATTGGATAAAATTCCTTCATTAGTAAATGTTACTTTTTTGGGCACTGAAGTGACGCACAAACATTTGTTTATAAAATGTTACACTTTATTGTTCCGGCAGTGAACAAACATCTTTAGAGGGCAAAACCTGTCAAATTAATTATTAGCTGGATAAACCGCACCGTTCTGTTTGACCTGAAAATCTTTTTTGGACTGATGGTGCGCATCGAGGAACTCGACCAAAAAACATGCCCTTATCCTCTCTTTGCACTTCATGCACAACTACCGGTGCGTTTGAAATCCAAACTGATCATCACGGGCATACTTACTGACATTATACACTACACTTACATTTACAGAATGACAAAACACTGGCAACTTTCAGAGAGGGTAAAGGTCTAAAGGGAAGTACAAGAACTCGGGATGTGACTCTGCGGCGCAGCAGAGGAATGTACTTCGGTATGAAAGCAATATATTTATATCATGTGTGGGTTCTGTGGAAAACCCTCGACCTCTCAACCATTCTTGGACAATGATTAACATCCATTTTACAATAAAACTTGAATATAACCTTTGGCTTTTATGTTTGGAGATCTGTTATGAAAAGGCTGCAAAACATAAACATTGCGCAGAGGTAGAAGTGAACAGAAAGAAAAGGATTAAAGGTCGCGCTACACGAGACTAGAGTTATTTCTTTGAGTCATCAGGCACAAACAGCTCACATTGTGTCGTAATAAAACTATATCAAACAACACTAATGGTGCAGAAATACCTGCCACAGAGGACTTTCCACCCTCCAAACAGGAACCAGCCGAGGCCTCGCTGTCTCTGGTGGACTCTGGCCCGGGGCAGCGTCTGGTAGTCGCTCTCATCATTCTCAAAGCCTTCTTCAGACATCATGAGAGGCATCTCATCCAGGCTAGAGGGCTCATCATCTACAGAGTATCTGTGAGGACAGGGGACAGTCGCATATATTAAAATAAATTAAAGCAACACATGAAAAAAGATATACCATGAGAATCTTCTATTAACACTCACTGTAGTTACAGTGATGATTATACACTCTGCACTGTTAAAAAATGTCCCTGTCATTACGTCAGGACATTTTGTCTGTTGACTGTCAAGATGGAAGAATGACAGAATGCTCTTCATAGTACGAGATGTGTTCAAATCTAGCAGAAGATTAGAGCCCAGATTAAAGCTGGTCAGCGTAGTGCCTCAGTTCCTTCATCACTCAGTGCTGCTGAGTGCGTCTCCTATTCATGTTATAAAGACGCGCTGGAAACAGTCTTGAGAAGCACGTAATGTCTTATTCATGAGGCCCCTGTAAAGAATCGAGGCAGTCTGCAGCCTAACAGGGAACACCTACATGGCTCACAGTACTGGCCACTGACAACACATACAATTATTTATACGTTACACTGCAAAAACTATGAACTCTGACGAGAAGATGCAAATTACATTAAAAAGATTGTCAGACATAAAACCACAATAACTTAGAATGAAGAGCAAAGATGCACCTAAAACTGAAAATGTTTTGTATTATGTTGATATTTAAGTAAATAATAAGTAAAAGTCTACAGTCCTCTATTGAAACAACTAAATGCTGCTGTAGAACACAATGAGTGTTGGGAACCAAAGGAGGCATCAGGTTTACTATAAGAGGAGCTGCTCTCTCGGTAACTATATGAAGCGGAGCCTATACTATTCTTTACCTGCTTAAAAAACACCAGCAATGATATTCACACCTGTAATATGCATGTATGTACAACCACACATCTACACATGACAAGATGGCCTCCATACTCACTTCTATTTTTACTTATATAGCAAAATATTATGTTTTCTGAACAAGTTACTATCTGCTGAATGTCATGACGCAGATCAACTCCCTGCTATGAAATATTTTATTGACAATTAATTATAGTGCAAACGCAAATCTGGCGTTACTGTGATTTGAAGGAAGCTGCCGACTCCACTAGTGTCAAAGTGCATCTGATAGACAACAGAAGAAGAACAAAGATTCTCATCGTGTTTTACTGCATCACGGTGTCGGCCTACAATGCCCGACCGCTTTCATCGCCAGCAGCCACTTGTTGCATGACAAAATGTACTCCAACAAAAAACTAATACTAATAAGTAAAACCACAGGCTGCTGGGAAACATTTTTGTTCTAATCACATCAGCGCTTCTCCTTTTGAAAAGTCCGGGTTTGAGAGTGTGAGGAGGTGCAGCTCCTGCAACTTTAGTGAAAGCCCCAGAGAGATAATGATTCCCTCGTAGTTAAGAGCACTTTCAGTTCTTAAACAGTGACACTGTGATGCTCTGCACCACCAGTACTCAGACAAGTACTGGATGGTTTGTGAATTCCCAGTTCTTGCTTTTCCTAAATGTGATATAGACTCAAATATGCAATAAAGTTAACCCTAACCCTAATGCATTTTACTGTAAAAACCTCAGAAAGCTACATACAGATTCCTGCTGTACAACTATAATCAGAATAAATATTTCCTCTTGTGGAGTAACAATCACATTCATTTATACAAGTTTGGTTCCTGATCTCTGCCCACTTCTCATCAGCTATTCAGATGAAACAAAAATGGCCGTTTCAGTGGGATGATTATCCCACAATATGTATATTGACTAACCACAGATTGTTCTTGTTATCAACTGTAATATCGCTGTTGAATTCCAGCACTTCTGCCCTCCCAAACACATGTCTGGTGTCTCCAAGTCCAAGAATTTGTTCTAGATTCTTCTTTATTTCATAAACAATGTAGGATTTCCATATGGTTTTATAAACTTGCCATTTGTTTTGCAAATATTTACAAAAATCAAGCCAACTTTCTATATGTGACTATATGGCACAAATAAACTCCTTGAGAGGATTTAATTCCACATTTTAAACATTAAATCTTCCATCTGATTTAGGAAGCGGTCCTGTAAAACATTCCTTTCTAATAAGTAAATCAGTTTTATTTGCCTTTATAAATGTATCTGTTATGATAGAACATGCTTCTTAAAAACTATTTTTGGTGGAGTAACTCATAGTCCGAGAAAAAAAAAACGAACACACGGAAAGTCATGCAGTTCTGACTGTATGAACTCTTCCTGTGGGAGTTTGCTGGTAATGGGAGGATCATGCAATTTACTTCTGACAACACACACACACACACACACACACACACACACACACACACACACACACACACACACACACACACACACACACACTTTACTGTAACAAATGTCACCCATGTTTATGAATAGGTGGTTATGAAAGTCCAATTTTCCAGAGCAACCTAACAGACGCAGAGTTTAAACCATGCGACAGGCAAGAATCTTCATTGCTTTGGAGTTCCTAAGCAACACTCGTTATTTCCAGCAACAACATGCAGACTATAGAAATGCATCCTTAAATTAATCTTAATTTGCTGCAAGAGTATCCACCATGAAAGTAATGGACCAACTGGCTTGATTCTAACTCTTATTTCTGCTCACCACAGAAACCTAAAATTAGTTCCATGGCAATCAGGAAGAGTGAGCAACAAGAAGAGACAAACGTGGCTGAAGATAAGAGCACAACTCTGGTTTGGGTCAAAGGTTAACTGAAAAGTTTGCAAAGAAAAGCAAAGATCTATAGGCTACAGGAGAGTCTCCACAACAAGTGTGTCATTTAAAAAAAGACAGGGACTGTAAGCAAGAGGGATTACACAAATTCAGTATTTAAAAAGGGGTGTTAGGTGGAGGAAACACTTGTTGGATTCGCCAAATCAAATCTCGAGTCTTTGACCTCAGCAACCTCTGTGCTTGAGACAACTTTCTGTTTACACACTGTTGGGACTAGTCAACAAAGTACATTAACAGCCATAGTGTCTCTTGCTATAGAAATCCCACATCTGATTACAAACCCTAAATGTAAAGGAAAAGTGGGCTGGTTTAAAAAGGTTTGCTGACTCTCCGTGCAGAGCAAAAGCTTTATAAAGTGAGGCTTTACCAGCTTCAGGACCCATTGCTGTGTAGCTGAGCCAGCAGGTCACACAGTTCACACAGTTCACAACAGGGTCACATGAGTCTTATTAAGAGAAAGGAACACATAAAGGCAGAGGATGTTTCACTTATAATCTAAATGTAAAATGTGAGGGAAATAAACATCAAAAGCCAAACGTGGTAGATATTGCGGTGGGCAACCAATAAAACATATTACTTATACTATGTAAACAGTCAGTAACAACCTATCTGGTCTAAAAGTACCTGATCATGCGACTAGTTCACTTTCCATCCCTGACCCTGAGGGCTTTATTAGCTCATCCTCGTCCAGTCTGAAAGATGAACACGCTGGTGAGCTACAGTATGCAGAAACACTTTCATAACATGTGACGAACTTGGTTAGCACAGAGAAGTTATCATGTGACTTTAAAATTAAATGCCAGGAGGGGACTGAGCAGTCAACAAATATCTATCACTATCTAACTAAGAGTTTATACAGTTTGTGGTATTGGACTAGTAAATACCGATTAAACACTAGTGGGATTTTTAGCTTTGTGGATGATTATGTGCGCAAACCAAGCAGCTGTCAAAGGAGAAAATGCGAAGGAGCAGTCAGCAGCAGTGCTAGCACACAAGCTAACAGCCACAATCTGAACACAAACACGCACCCTGGAAGCCACCGAGACAGCGAAATGTAATCATTTTAGACAAACAGCTGTCTCTTTAGTACACAACCGAAGAAAAATGGCCAGCTAGCCCACCCATACCTTGAAAGTCTGGCTGAGTTGTAATACGGGATTCTCTTCGAGTTCTTCCGTACCGGATTTAAGGGGATGCTGTCAGCCATCTTGGCTGGGCAGTACACATCCTGACGTCACGTAAAAAAACGTTTAAGATTTATGCTGCTTTCACTTACTGTACAGAAGTGTCGTAACTATGAGTTAAACGATGATAAGTAGTACTGTGATGCAAGGTTTATGTCAGACAGCATATTATTATTATTATTATTAAAGGTTGTTTTTCCCATTGTATCTCCAATATTGTATCACCTGTGTAACACATTCCTTAAACCAAGTCAAATAAACAGTGAATGTCTACTTTCCGAGAGTCATCGAAAGCAGAATAAATGGTCCGTTGAAAACGAAATTAGAGCCGATAACCGATCTGCTGATAAAGACCGTGAGATGCGGATGAAAGTCTGCAATATGTGAACCTTTCAGTTGAGATTGTTTATTCACGTAGGCCTATAGTTAGAATAGTTAAATTAAATCTTCCCTAAACCCACCCACCCTGACCACTTTGTCGTACTCAGTTTATTTTTCATTTAAATTCCAGATAGTATACCAGATAAATCGGCGTAATGAGTTTTTAATCGGTGTGTGTGTGTGTGTCCCAAAATAATAAACAAACGGCAATTTCCGAGGAAATTCCGATTAATCTGAAAAACTTCCACTTTTTGATGTTCTCCCGATAAAAGATGAAGTACATTTTGAAAATATTTTGTAGTTTGTAGTTATCTTCTCACAGTTGGTGAACTACAGGATTTGCATCTGTGTGTATCATAAAGTTTGGGAAGAGATAATACAAATAAAAATAAACACTTATACAAAACTGATTTGTGCTTATGCAAACTCAAAATGATTGCACCAAAATAACTCTAAAGTAGCTTATTATTATCATTATTATTATTATTATTATTATTATTATTATTATTATTAATAATAATAATAATAATAATAATAATAATAATAATAGTATTGTTATCATTATTATTATTATTATTATTATTATTATTATTATTATTATTATCCTCATCAAGTTTTTCGGGCATATGTTGCAGCTTGAGAAGGGTACCGTTTTGCTACAGGCCTACAAAGAGAGCATAAAAGTTAAACAACACACAGGAACCACTTGTTGACAAATGCACTTTGTTTAAGAGTGCTGCAGCCTGATTGTTTGCAGGAAAAACTTGCTAACTTGCTTAAATCAAGAGAGAGGTCAAGTTTGCAAAAGTAGTTATGGGGATGAAGCAAAATGAAATTAAAGACGTAGTCTAATTCTTTACTATAAAGAACTAATAATATATTTGTCTAATGTGTGAAAAAACATGGAGTTTCAGTGTTTGAACAGAGTGAGGTGGTGAATTGAACATACAGACTGTTTGTTCTAGTTTTTATTCGGGTCCATCTGTTTAAGAATGACAATTTCTCCCCATACCATTGACAACTTTTAACTGTGGGTATTTATGAGCATGTTTTGTGCTTTGCACCAGCTAGCAGCATTGGGCAGCTGTCCAGAGGAGATAACAGAATCTTTGCATTATTGATTTGAACATATGTTCCCTTCTTCAGAGCGACCATACATCTAAGCACCGTAGGAATTCTCAGGTACAAGTTAAACAACTTATTTAATGTATAGGCAAAAAAACTTTCACAAATGACGGCAAAGTAAAATAGCAAAATGTGAATACCCTACTATTCTCTGTCAATTGATAAAAAGTATTTTTAAAGTCTATATATAATACATAAGAACAAACAAGATGCTTTACAAATATTTTAATGTCCATAATAGATTGCATAAGTATTAAGTCTCCATTCATCATCTTTTTTTTTTTTCAATTGATTCCAATTTCTTTGCTGTCATCGATCAGCATAGAAAAATGCCTATTATTTCCCAGGTCCATGCCTGTCTTGGTTAGACTGTTTATTGGACTTCCTGCAGTGCTCACTCTGTCCATGCCTGCAGTCAGAGGGTGCAGCTGAGAGATGCTTCTGTTCTGAATCACTGAGATCTCGTTGTTCTTCGTGGCCAGGCTGTTGGCGATAGCTGCCGCGTAGCGGTTCCAAAATCCAGGATCTACATTCATCGCTTGAGCTGCCAAGTCTTTCTGAAACATCTCTCCAAACTTTGCGGCCTCTCCACTCAGCAGGGCCATGGGGTTCTCTACCGACAGCCGCCGGCCTCTCCTTGCTGGGGCGTTGTTCCACATGTGAGTTCCCATATGAACCTGCAAAAGACACATAACACTTTACATTTGGTAGATACTTTTATTTCAGAATGCAAACATGTTTAGCATGGGTGGTCCCATTAAATATCCAGGCCCCTAAATAAAAAGAGCTGGTGCTGGATACTCCCTGTTGAACTAAACTCTTTATTCCATATATTGATAGGCTTATTGAATGTGTAGATATATGTACAGATATTATGTGGATATATTTTGTGATTTGGAGGTCAGTGTTTACAAGATCTGACAATACCCTAGCTCCACTAGTAAGGGCTTTTGAATGGTGATTAGTTTATTTGTTGATTAGTCGATAAACAGAGAAATTTATCAGCAACTATTTTTATAATTAATTAATGCCAAAAATGTCAAATATTTGTTGGATCCAGCTCCTCAGATTTAAAGATTTTCTTTGTTGGAATATCTTTGGGTTTTGGGAAATTTTGGCAAATTGCAACAAAATAAGCAATTTGAAGTGGTCACTTTGGGCTTTGGGAAAATATGATGCACATTTTTAAAAATGTGGTACATTTTATAAACAGATTGATTAATTTGGTAATTAATCAATGAGGTAATAATAAGTGTGGTCGATAGCAGACACGCTATACACATGCTTTTTGGATTGTGGGGAGGAAAAGGCCTACAAACCAACATCATAGCACATATGTGGCACTAAATTCTGAACAGGGCATTATAAATTCCTATTAAATCTAATATGGATTTAGCACAAACTTTTATTTTGAAAATGCACATTAACATTTCTGGTGTTCCTAATTTCCTTCCGTTTGTTAAAGTCTACGCATATTCTTATGACAATAATTATGTTGTAATGTAGAATTTGTAGATTTTGTGTTTAAACAGGAACAGCTACTATTATTTATTTTTGTTCTGACACAGAGAACATGTGAATGACTTTCAGTTGAACACATTTTTTTTGTCATTTTAAAATGGATTGATACGTAATTTGTTTATTTTTTGCTGTAGCTGTGCAGGACCCTCCATCTAATATTTCACAAAACGCTGATAATTAAAACTAAATAAATCAGCAGAGCAATCAGCACAACAGAGGAAAAAGCTCCTTTATCTACCTTCAGATTGCCTTTCGTGGTGAAAGCTCTGCCGCAGATGGAGCACACAAAGGGTTTCTCTCCAGTGTGTGTGCGCTCGTGGATCTGTAGGGCGCTGGCCGACGAGAAGTTCTTCCCACAGACGTTGCAGTTGTGCTGCTTCGGTGTTCGACGGGGAGGCGCAGGGCCGAGCAGGGAGGTCATTCCTGGGCTGCCGACTGACGCATAAGCCGGGGGGATGTGGATGCTAAATGGTGGGTGCTGCCCTTCAGACGAGTTGTTCGGTAGACTGTGACCATTCATCTCGGTTTTTATCAGGCCTGAAGATGTGCTGGTTACCAGGCTGGGAACGCTTTGACCCGCAGCTGAAATGAAAGTGCAGAGGTGAAGTTTTCATCTCTCAAAATGAAACATTTGAATAGATTATTGACATCCTCAAAAGGAAAACTATTTGAGCAACACATTTGACTTTAGTAGGCTATGACACTTTTTGATGTCAACATTGCATATGTACCTCTTTCTCTGCTCAGTTGGAAGGACATACTATAAGGAGTCTCCTCTTTCACACATAGCTTGCTGGCCTGTATTCCTCGCAGCTCTTGGGCCACTGCAGCTGCTGATGCAGAGGTAGGTGACTCAGATTGCTCTCTCTTCACTGAGGCTGCCAAAAGCTCGTGGGATTCTGGCCTGTTGTTGTTCACTGCAGGTGATTTGATCGTCATGCCCTCTGAGTTGCTTTGAATTGGAGACACCGATACACGAGGTGAACAGGAGGAATCTGACACATTTGGGCTGTTTAGGCTGCAGTTTTCCCCCCTTTTCTCCGATAAAGAGCATTTAAAATTGAGTTGGCTGCTGTGATTAAAACCATTCGTTAGGGATTTTAAACCAAAGGAGTGGTTTAGGCTTAAAGTAGAGTCGATCATCCTCATTTGGTTTTCCAGTGCAGCTATACTTGAAACAATGTTGGACTTAGGCGGAGAGTAACATTCAGAAATCAAGGGTTTAGATGGATCTACAACTTCCTCCATATTTTCTACCTCCTCTTCCTCTTCCTCATTATCATCCTCCATTGAAATATCATCAATGAGGTCATTGTCA